>NC_053026.1:529224942-529363214 GCF_003073215.2 Triticum urartu
ACCATCAAGAAAAAATGCTCAGTTTTAATTCAGACACAAGACTAGGTGAAAACATGCATATTTCATATCAGCAACATTGATATGGCATCTTTGCAAGCTTGGGTCAGTGACTTGTCTTGTGTTTCATGGCATGACAATAATTTTAACAATAAATAGACATGAAATTGACCCAAACTCATGTACAAACTTAGGCCATATGATGCATGGATTAATTCACACATAAATGACAAAATGCCAACTTTGTATAGAATTTGCAGTACTAAAATATTTCAGTGTGTACCAGTGTGTACTGAAACTGCAGTAGTGAAATAATTCAGTGTGCATCGGTGTGTACTGAAATTGTAGTAACGAAATATTTCAGTGCCTACCGGTGTGTACTGAAATATTTCAGGGTCTACCACTACAACATTATAAATTTTGCCTAGGGCAGTACCGAAATATTTCAATGCCTACCGGTGTGTACCGAAATATTTCAGTGTCCACCACTACAACATTACAAATTTTGCCTAGGGCAGTTCCGAAATATTTCAGTGCCTACCGGTGTGTACCAAAATATTTTAGTGTCTACCACTACAACATTACTAATTTTTCCTAGGGTTCATATGATGCCTAGGGTTCACATACATCATAATCCATCCTCCAAATCCATGTACTCAAATGTTCATGCAATTCATTGAGATTAAAATGCCATCTAGCATTCCCTCTCTGAACTATTATGATCAGTATCACCATGATGTAAGCACGAGCAGTAGAAAGATGAGGAGTGGGGAAGCTTACTCTAAACATAGCTACCGCCGCCGTTCAGACGAGGAGAGCGGCGAGGGAAGCGTGGAGAACGGCGGGGAAGCGAGGTCGCGACCATTGTCCTCCTCATCTTGCGCTTCGAAGTCTCCGGTGACTCGGTTGGAGGCTGCACAATCTGCAACGGCACCTCGTGCACGGTGGGCGTTCCTGATCCAGTGGATGCTCTACCCTGGATCTGAACACCCACCACCTCCGCCTGGTCCACTCGCTGGACGAATTGGCCTGCTCCATCGCCCAGAGGAGGATCTCGATCTTCTGAATCGGTTGCGCGGGCTGGGGGAAAAGCTTTGCCCTCTCCTTCTTCGTCAAATTCTTGAGAGTGGCCATTGCCGTCCAGCTCATCTGCCTTGTGTTGTCAAACCAAGAACGGATCTCCCTCAACTTGGCCAACTTGACCTGGTCGCCGCCGGCGATCTGCACGAAGTCGGTGTTCTCGCCGCCGGCCATCAGCTCGATCTGCCGTGGAAGAGGGGGTGGGGGTGGGTGGGGGGGTTGCCTGAGTGGAGCGAAGTTGCAGCGGCAAGAAGGAGGAGATGACTGCGGTGGACATGGAGGAGAGGGAGGAGATGGCCGCCGATGAGTAATTGTGGAATGTGTAGCACCATGGCGGCGGTTATTCATTCGACGAGAGGGGCGGCGCGTGCAAATTTTCCTAGGACTAAACTGCCCCTAGATTAAAACGCGTCCCCACCTTGTCACGAGTACCGGCCCCACTCGTTTTAGTACTTTCGCGTACTTTCATCGGAGTACTACCCAGTACTTCGTATTTGTCTGCCGTTAGATCGACATCAACGAACGGTTCTAAAAAGGCCCAACCACTCTAAAACTTGTAATTATTTTAGTGGGGCTGGTAGGTTGGTACTAGCAAATTTTGCCATGGACGTACAGGTAACAGGTACAAACAGGGGCAGACAACCGTTAGGTTCCTATTGGCCTAAAAATCTGACTGAAAACCAATCGTTTTTCAGTCGACTGTCAATTAGACTGTCAATCTTTAATATTAAGCATAATACTGGAGAAGCAATGAAATCTGGTTACCAGGGTGAGATGTGTCTAGTAGAAAAAGGGCCTCAATTTGTTCCATGTTTGTAAAAGCTGACACGTTATTATTCCTAAAAAATATATTGTTAAAAGTTCATCATTCAATTTCTGAACAGTTCGTCTCGATATTCCAGATGTTTAAATTTTTGTATGAGAAAAAAAAAACATGGCTCTGTTCTGCCGAGATCTTCCGGCATGGCATGCCTGTTACCACCGAGCTCCATGAGACACGAGCTAGCTAGCCAGAACCATTACGCACGAGAAATGGCATGCCTTGGTGCTTCTTCCTCGCTCAGCCGATGACGTCGATGCGTCCCAAACCAATGGGCATGCGTGTCTCAGATATGCATGCATTCCGTCGAACGTGTGGAAGGCGTCGCGGTCGACAGAGTCCAGCAGCTGCTGCGCGCCTCTGCCCGAGTTCGTGGCCGAGACGACACACGAACACGAGAGAGACTCGGCGTTACACAAGAATTGGAGGGAGGATTCAGACTTGTACTCTAGCTACTACTTTTACCTGCCTGCCACTACGTACTGCTCGTCATCGATCGCGAGTTCGCGACACCTAGACCACTACGAGATGTCGACGACACAGACGACCCCCGGCGACGGCACCACCGAGCCTTCATCAGGCTCAGCGCGGTGGTCCGACCTCCCCGACGACCTGCTCGGCAATATCCTCGTTAGGATCGCCACCCTGCACGACCACGTGCGCCTCGCCGCCGTCTGCACTCTGCAGGCCGTGGCGCGCCGCCACGGCGAGGCTCCCGGCGCCTCCGGCCGTCCCGCTGCTGCTCGTCTCGCCGTGCAGCAACCGGTCCAGCGGGAGGAAGCACCTGTGCGGGCCCGACTACGGCTGGATCACGCGCGTCCCGTCCAAGGTGGAGGACAAGTTGTTCGTCGGCTCGCACGATGGCGGCTGGGTCGCCGCCTTCGACAACCGCGAGCTCACGCTCGTGAACCTCTTCTCCGGTGCCGAGATGCCAGTGCGCCCACTGAGGGCCGGCCGTCTAGGGCAAAATCCCATCGCTAAAATCATCTTCTCCGACGCCCCTACCTCGTCTAACGGCTGCATCCTCGCCGCCGTCACCGATGATAGGCTCAACATTGCATTGTGCAAAATTGGCAAAGGCAGTGCCAGCGGGTGGACCATGACAACTTGGGACAAGAAGATGTTCGCGGACATGCCTTCTGCGACGGTGAACTCTACGTTCTCACGTACGCCGACGAGAACTTGGTCATGTTTAAATTCAACACCAAGGAAGAAGGGAAGCCCGTGATCACATCTACCCACAGGTTGGCTGTCCGAAGGCGCCACGGCCCCACGGTGAAGCATGATCCCGATTCGTATGGTTGTTGCATGGTTGAGCTACATGGGGAGCCATTGATGGCAATAAGGACCCGATGGTTGCCCGACCGCGAGCCTTTCTTCAAGGTCTTCATGCTTGTCGATGCAAACCCGGGCGACATCTACTGGCACAAGTGGACTGAGGTGAAGAGCTTTGGTGAGTATGCCTTGTTCTTGGGACCGACAAGGTCTAAGGCGGTGCACGTGCCTGTTGGCGCCGAGCGCTGCGGTCTAGTGAGAAACCACATCTATTACTCGAAATCTACCCGCTCTAGAGAACATGAGTTGCGTGGCAACGAAGTGTACACGGTGGCATTGAATGGTGGTGACCAGATGTGTTGTAGGGAAGACCAAAGTATCGGCGATGGTCTAGAGAGGACAGGATACTACATGATGGGTTGGGACTACGCTTCAATGTGGGTACACCCTTCAGAGTTGTAACTTAGCGGTAATAGCACCCCAGATATCCTAACTTGCACATAATGTGATGATTTAGTCCTAAATTTGCAAAACTTGACTCCACCATACCCCAACTTTCACCTCATGTGATGATTTAGTCCCAAGCCAATCACAACTCGACAATTGGCAGCCAGGTGGCTGGACCGGTCAGCGCATGCACTTTTGCAGAAACCCCCTACCGTTTTCCTTAATCAACCCGCACTCACCTTCACCTGAATTAAATCTATCGGAATCCACCTCGCGTCCATTCGAGAGGGTTCACTTGGTCGCTGTCGGGGCGACAGAGCTCACGGGCTGGCGGGGCGATGGTGACGTCAGCAACGGAGGCGTCGTCGCCGCCGTTCGCCAGCGGTGTGGAGACGCCGGCATCTGCTCATCTCGTCCGGCCGTTCGGTGTCTTCCCTCCTGATTATTGTGAGCTCGACGCCCCGCCTCTGCTTTCTCTTCCTCCCTCTCCTCTCCTCTGCTTTGCTCTGAGCTCGTCGCCGTTTGCAGCTCGAATCGCGTCCATTTATGCTCGAATCGGGGTCATGTAGTGGTGTTTTTTGTGTAGTGTCATGTATGGCGAAGTGGAGCTCGGGTTTCGGCCGATGAATTTACGTTTGGGTTCGACATGATAGCTAGGGTTTATGGCGGACAAATTAGATGTTAATGCCTTTGTAGTTGGCTTTTTGTTCTGCTTTAGCTTGTACTCTACTCAAGCATCTGTTTGTGTTGTGAAATTTAACTCCTTTTTGTTGTTGAAGATGTTTTGTACGGAGTATAAACTTGGCTATTTTGTTACACTATTTAATATAGTTTTGGTAATGCTAATGGTATGTGCAGCGAAGTTTCAGTGAATTGAATGGTTTTTGTTAATGGTGTGCTAATGTTGTATTTCATTTATGGTTAGTTTATATTTAGTTCACTGAATATGTTAAGTTATCTGTAGTTCAGTGAATATGTTCAGTTACTGTAGCTAACTGAATATTTTTAGTTACTGTAGTTATCAGAATTTTGTCAAGTACTGTAGTTAACTGAATCTTTTCAACTTACTGTAGTTAACTGAAAACTGAACCTTGAGTTGTTGTTCAAGTATGTTAGATCTGATGCAATTGACTAATTTTTCTATTAACTGAATATTCAGTTAACTGGATATTGTTTCTCAACTGATGCATCTTTGTTTTGATCAATACAGTGTGTGATGCAGCAAATGGAGAAAGGGTGGACAGTCCATTTTTTACACTGGAACTTGAGCATGGTGGAATTTTCTGTGGCCCAATCAGTAACCTGGAGTACTGGAACCCTTCTATTGAGGTGCTAAACTATGTTGACTTTGGCACTTTCTCCTATGCATTCCTTGAACAACACTTGATTTGGTTGGGATATCCTGTGAGTGAGCACATCATTTACTTTAGAAAACCAAATAAACCAATCTCAGATGGTTTGATCAGAATTAGCAGTGATGAGGATGTGCAGCATATGATCAGAGCTAGTGCTGAGCATAAGATGCTTGTAGTCATGGTTGACCATACAGATTTCATCAGCAACTTCAGGTCTGACTTGGTGTGCACATTGCCCCCATCTTTGATAACAGCAACAACAAGTTTTGCAGCAGCAAGTGCCTCCCCTTCCCATAGCCTAGTTTCAGTCTTTGTAGAAGATCCTTTGTCATAGATTGCAGCAAATGGAACAGAACCACAAAGTTTGCTTATTGAGGGTGCTGAGCACAACATGCTAACTGAAGATCCCTTGTCAAAGATTGCACCAATTGGAACAGACCCACATAGTTTGCTTATTGAGGGTGCTGAGCACAACATGCTAACTGAAGATGGAGAAACAGTTATTGAAGATGTAGTTGTTTCAGATTCTGATTTCAGTGACAGTGACTATGACATAGATGATGGTGATGATGATCTTTATGATGACAAAATTGACTTTGATGTTGATGAAGAAGCTGATCAGGATGAGGATAATGTGGAGCCTGAATACTTGCTTGAGGTTGAAGATCTCAACCTATCAACTGAGCAAGCAGATGAACTTCGGTACAAGTTTAAAGCTTTCAATGCAATGGTGGACATGATTTCCCCTGTGTTTAAAGTAGGGATGGTATTTGCTAATGTGGTTGCGCTAAGACATGCACTGACTGCATATTTAGTTAGAAATAGAATGCAGATCAAGAAGATAAAGAATGACGAGAGGGGACTTGAAGCAGTTTGTGAAAATGGTTGCCCATGGTACCTGTATGCTGGCAATGACAACAGGACAGGGGGATTTGTCATCAAGACTTACTATGGAGAACATATATGCCAGAACAAATGGAAGATAAGGTCACTAATAGTAAAATTCCTGTGCAAGTGTTTCATAGATGAGTTCAGAGATGACCAGAAGATGTCACTAGGTACATTTTCAAGAAAGATCACCAAGGAATTTCATGTCACCCCTAACAGATGAAAGCTGGCTAGGGCAAGAACTGCAGCACTTAAGGAGATCCATGGTGATGAAGAAGAGCAGTTCAATAGGCTTTGGGAGTATGGTCATGAATTGAGGAATACCAACCCTGGGTCTATATTTCTTCTGTCAACTGAGGTTGTTAAAGACAAAGATTTCCCACAGGGCAGGAAATGTCTGAAAACTCTATATTGGTTTTATGATGCATGAAAAAGGGGGTGGCTCAAGGGATGCATGCCTATTATTTTGATTGATGTTGTCACATGAAAAATAGGTTTAAAGGAGTGTTGCTTAGTGCAGTGGGTATTGATCCTAATGACTGCATTTTCCTCGTTGTAATGGGTTGGGTAGAAGTAGAGTGCACAAGTTCTTGGGAGTGGTTTCTCACTACATTGAGAGATGACCTTAACATCACAAATATTGCTCCTTTCACTATTATGAGTGACAAGCAGAGAGGTTTGATCAATGCTATGCCAAAAATCTGGCCAGATGCTGAGCATAGGTTTTGTGTTAGGCATATTTATCAGAATTTCAATGAGAAGCACAAAGGATAGTTGCTGAAGCAAGATCTGTGGGCCATTGCAAGAGCACCAAATAGGATGAAGTGGAGCCAAAACTGTGAGAAAATGGATGGACACAGTGCAGCTGCCTTCCACTGGACTGAAAGACTTGATCCAAAGACATGGTGTAAATCATTTTTAGTGTCTTTTACAAGTGTGATATTCTGCTGAACAATAACTCTGAAGTATTTTACAGCTACATTCTAGAGGGCAGAGAGAGCCAGTGTTGTCAATGCTGGAATACATATTTTACAAGATCATGCAAAGGCTAGTGAGTAAATAGAGAGAGGCCATAGAGAAGTGGGCAGGGCAGAGAATATGCCCAAAGATCAAGAAGAAACTAGACAATAACACTGAGTTTGCTGCTAATTGCCATGTCTCAGAAGCTGGCCAACAATTGTTCAGAGTTCAGTCTGGTAACTCTAGTTATACAATTGACTTGTGCTTGCACACTTGTGACTACAGGAGATGGCAGCTGTGTGGAGTACCATGTGGCCATAGTATAGCATGCTGCAGGGAGGAGAGAATTGACCCTGACAATGTTTCATGACTGCTACACTGTGGAGAATTATCTGAAAGCATATGGATACACTCTGGTTCCACTTAGAGATCCAAAGCATTGGGAGAAACAGAATGGTTACAAAGTATATCCACCTGTTTTCACTAAACAGTTGGGAAGACCAAAGAAAAACATGAAGAAAACACCAGGAGAGAAGAGAAGCAAGAATGGTGTTAGATATTTGAACAAAAAATATGTGACAATACACTGCTCAATTTGTGGAAGAGCTGACCACAACAGGAAAGGGCACTACAGATGGCAGGAAGCACTAATTGCAGAAGGAGTAGAGCTTGATGAGAACTATGATGACCCCAACATTTCTTCAGGTATGCTTCAGTTGCATCTCATTTTTTACAGTTGGCTCTACTGCATGAAATGTGGTTAACTGCCTAAAATGAGCTTATCTGAACATCTTTCTTTGCAGAACATCTTTTCAAACAGGCCAGGTCCTAGGTTGGATCCTACCGAGTCACCAACCGGTATGGTTTTTAACATGGCCACCAGGGAAAGAGCAAGAAGAGCTCCTCAAAGGGTCCATGGCCCACTGCCTGAGCTCTCTTCATTTGTTGCTACTGCTGGGGCTGAAATACCACAACCCAGTGTGACTAAACAAATGAATATTGCTAGGCAGACAAGGCAAGAACTGAAGATGACATTGCAAGAGGAAAGAAAAGGAGAGGCAGAGGAGAGGTACATCCAAATGCAAGAAGAGGAAGGGGAGCAATTGCAGTCTCAGCTCCAGGAAGAGGTGCCAGTGTAGATGCAGGGTCAGGAGAGGGAGCAAGTGCAGGTGCTGGGAGAGGGAGAGGAGCAAATCCAGGTGGTGGGAGAGGGAGAGGAGGCAGTAATGTGCATGCATGGAGAGGAGAAAATTCAGATGCAGGAAGAGGAAGAGGAGGCCAAGTAGGTGAGAGGGCATGGTGGCTGATGTTTGGAGATGACATTGCCAGTCATATTCCTGACCTAAATGCTCCTCCTGATGATTTTCCTGCTGCCTAGTCTAGTGGCAATTCTCAGCCAGCATTTTTTGATAAGGCCTATACTTATGTAACTCATAAACTGGCATTTTTTGTTATGTCAAACTGTGGCATACATTGCCTCTTTTTTTAGGCCAAAACGTGGCATACATTGCCTAATTTTTGGATGGCAAACCATGGCATACAATGCCCTTTTTGTAATTAAATATTATAATTAGGATTTAACTGAATGTTGGAAGATATCTGAATGTTTGAAGATACCTGAATGTTGTCGTTCACTGAATTTTCCTAAATTTTGTTGTGTTAACTGAAGTGAATTTTGCTGCTTTTAACTTAAAAAAACTTAAAAAAATGTTTTGGAGTGAATACTGCTATTGTTAATTGAATATTGGTCTGTTTTGGAGTGAATACTGTTGTTGTTAATTAAAAGTAATTTTCCAAAAAAATGTTTGTCCTGGGTATCAAACCCAAGACCCTTTGTTTGATAGGTCGAGCTCCATGCCAGTGCGCTAGTACTAGTGATCTTGGTAGATACTCATTGCTACGGTTGTTATACTGATATATACTGTACGTGCTAATCAGAGCGGTGCCGTTCACTCTTCCACTCCTATTAAGAGGCCACCACCCACCGCCCCCACTCACCACTTCCGTTACATGACGCCACGGGCTCTACGCTCCCCACCTCCCACTCTGTTGGGGAACATAGGAATTTCAAAATTTTGCTACGCACACACAGGATCATGGTGACGCATAGCAATGAGAGGGGAGAGTGTTGTCCATGTACCCTCGTAGACCGAAAGCGGAAGCGTTAGCACAACGCGGTTGATGTAGTCATACGTCTTCACGATCTGACCGATCCAAGTACCGAACGTACGGCACCTCCGAGTTCTGCACACGTTCAGCTCGATGACGTCCCGCAAACTCTGATCCAGCAGAGCTTCACGAGAGAGTTCCGTCAGCACGACGGTGTGATGACAGTGACGATGTTGCCACCGACGCAGGGCTTCGCCTAAGAACTGCTATGATATGATCGAGGTGGTATATGGTGGAGGGGGGCACCGCACACGGCTAAGAGATCAATTGTTGTGTCTAGAGGTGCCCCCTGCCCCCGTATATAAAGGACCAGGGGGAGGAGGCGGTTGGCCAGGAGGAGGGCGCGCCAGGGAGGAGTCCTACTCCCACCGGGAGCAGGAGTCCCTCTTTTCCTAGTTGGAGTAGGAGGAGGAAAGGAAGGGAAGGAGAGAGGAGGAAGGAAAGGGGGGCGCCCCCCTCCTTATCCAATTCGTACTAGAGGGGGAGGGGGCGCGGCCTGCCCTAGCCGCCCCTCCTCTTCTCCACTAAGGCCCATCTTGGCCCATTAAACTCCCGGGGGGTTCCGGTAACCCCCCGGTACTCCGGTATATGTCCGAAACTCCTCGAAACCATTCCGGTGTCCGAACATAGTCGTCCAATATATCGATCTTTATGTCTCGACCATTTCGAGACTCCTCGTCATGTCTGTGATCACATCCGGGACTTCGAACTACCTTCGGTACATCAAAACACAAAAACTCATAACATAATCGTCACCGAAACTTTAAGCGTGCGGACCCTACGGGTTCGAGAACTATGTAGACATGACCGAGACATGTCTCCATTAAATAACCAATAGCGGAACCTGGATGCTCATATTGGTTCCTACATATTCTACGAAGATCTTTATCGGTCAAACCGCATAACAACAAACGTGGTTTCCTTTGTCATCGGTATTTTACTTGCCCGAGATTTGATCGTCGGTATCTCAATACCTAGTTCAATATCGTTACCGACAAGTCTCTTTACTCGTTCCGTAATACATCATCCCGCAACTAACTCATTAGTTAAGATGCTGTTGGGGAACATAGTAATTTCAAAAAATTTCCTACGCACATGCAAGATCATGGTGATGCATAGCAACGAGAGGGGAGAGTGTGATCTACGTACCCTTGTAGATCGACAGCGGAAGCGTTAGCACAACGCGGTTGATGTAGTCGTACGTCTTCACGGCCCGACCGATCAAGCACCGAAACTACGGGACCTCCGAGTTTTAGCACACGTCAGCTCAATGACGATCCCTGGACTCCGATCCAGCAAAGTGTCGGGGAAGAGCTCCGTCAGCACGACGGCGTGGTGACGATCTTGATGTACTATCGTCGCAGGGCTTCGCCTAAGCACCGCTACAATATTATCGAGGATTATGGTGGAAGGGGGCACCGCACACGGCTAAGAATATGATCACGTGGATCAACTTGTGTCTCTAGGGGGTGCCCCTGCCTCCGTATATAAAGGCTCAAAGGGGGGGGCGGCCAAGAGGAAGCGCGCCAGGAGGAGTCCTACTCTTTGGGAGTAGGACTCCCCCCCTTTCCTAGTAGGAATAGGATTCGTGGAGGGGGAGAGAGGAGGAAGGGGGGGCCGGCCCCCTCTCCTTGTCCTATTCGGACCAAGGGGGGAGAGGTGCGAGGCCCATCTCTGGCCACCTCTCCTCTCTTCCACTAAGGCCCACTAAGGCCCATATACCTCCCGGGGGGTTCCGGTAACCTCCCGGTACTCCGGTAAAATCCCGATTTCAACCGGAACACTTCCGATATCCAAACATAGGCTTCCAATATATCAATCTTTATGTCTCGACCATTTCGAGACTCCTCGTCATGTCCGTGATCACATCTGGGACTCTGAACAACCTTCGGTACATCAAAACGCATAAACTCATAATATAACTGTCATCGAGAACAATGTAGACATGACCGAGACACGTCTCCGGTCAATAACCAATAGCGGGACCTGGATGCCCATATTGGTTCCTACATATTCTACGAAGATCTTTTATCGGTCAGACCGCATAACAACATACGTTGTTCCCTTTGTCATCGGTATGTTACTTGCCCGAGATTCGATCGTCGGTATCCAATACCTAGTTCAATCTCGTTACCGGCAAGTCTCTTTACTCGTTCCGTAATACATCATCTCGCAACTAACTCATTAGTTGCAATGCTTGCAAGGCTTAAGTGATGTGCATTACCAAGAGGGCCCAGAGATACCTCTCCGACATTTGGAGTGACAAATCCTAATCTCAAAATACGCCAACCCAACATGTACCTTTGGAGACACCTGTAGAGCTCCTTTATAATCACCCAGTTACGTTGTGACGTTTGGTAGCACACAAAGTGTTCCTCCGGCAAACGGGAGTTGCATAATCTCATAGTCATAGGAACATGTATAAGTCATGAAGAAAGCAATAGCAACATACTAAACGATCGGGTGCTAAGCTAATGAAATGGGTCATGTCAATCAGATCATTCAACTAATGATGTGATCCCATTAATCAAATGACAACTCTTTGTCTATGGTTAGGAAACATAACCATCTTTGATTAACGAGCTAGTCAAGTAGAGGCATACTAGTGACACTCTGTTTGTCTATGTATTCACACATGTATCATGTTTCCGGTTAATACAATTCTAGCATGAATAATAAACATTTATCATGAAATAAGGAAATAAATAATAACTTTATTATTGCCTCTAGGGCATATTTCCTTCAGTCTCCCACTTGCACTAGAGTCAATAATCTAGTTCACATCGCCATGTGATTTAACAGCAATAGTTCACATCATCATGTGATTAACACCCATAGTTCACATCATCATGTGACCAACACTCAAAGGTTTTACTAGAGTCAGTAATCTAGTTCCCATCTCTATGTGATTAACACCCAAAGAGTACTAGGGTGTGATCATGTTTTGTTTGTGTGATAATTTTAGTCAACGGGTCTGTCATATTCAGATCCGTAAGTATTTTGCAAATATCTATATCAACAATGCTCTGCACGGAGCTACTCTAGCTAATTGCTCTCACTTTCAATATGTATCTAGATCGAGACTTAGAGTCATCTAGATTAGTGTCAAAACTTGCATCAACGTAACCCTTTACGACGAACCTTTTTGTCACCTCCATAATCGAGAAACATATCCTTATTCCACTAAGGATAATTTTGACCGCTGTCCAGTGATCTACTCCTAGATCACTATTGTACTCCCTTGCCAAAATCAGTGTAGGGTATACAATAGATCTGGTACACAGCATGGCATACTTTATAGAACCTATGGCCAAGGCATAGGGAATGACTTTCATTCTCTTTCTATCTTCTGCCGTGGTCGGGCTTTGAGTCTTACTCAATTTCACCCCTTGTAACACATGCAAGAACTCTTTCTTTGACTGTTCCATTTTGAACTACTTCAAAATCTTGTCAAGGTATGTACTCATTGAAAAAACTTATCAAGCATCTTGATCTATCTCCATAAATCTTTGATGCTCAATATGTAAGCAGCTTCACCGAGGTCTTTCTTTGAAAAAACTCCTTTCAAACACTCCTTTATGCTTTGCAGAATAATTCTACATTATTTCCGATCAACAATATATCATTCACATATACTTTATCAGAAATGTTGTAGTGCTCCCACTCACTTTCTTGTAAATATAGGCTTTACCGCAAGTCTGTATAAAACTATATGCTTTGATCAACTCATCAAAGCGTATATTCCAACTCCGACATGCTTGCACCAGTCCATAGATGGATCGCTGGAGCTTACACACTTTGTTAGCATCCTTTGGATCGATAAAACCTTCAGGTTGCATCATATACAACTGTTCTTCCAGAAATCCATTCAAGAATGCAATCTTTACATCCATTTGCCAGATTTCATAAAATGTGGCAATTTGCTAACATGATTCGGACAGACTTAAGCATATATACGAGTGAGAAACTCTCATCGTAGTCAACACCTTGAACTTTGTCGAAAACCTTTTGCGAAAATTCTAGCTTTGTAGATAGTAACACTACTATCAGCGTCCATCTTCCTCTTGAAGATCCATTTAATCTTAATGGCTTGCCGATCATTGGGCAAGTCAATCAAAGTGAATACTTTGTTCTCATACATGGATCTCATCTCAGATTTCATGGCCTCAAGCCATTTTGCGGAATCTGGGCTCACCATCGCTTCTTCATAGTTCGTAGGTTCATCATGATCTAGTAGCATGACTTCCAGAACAGGATTGCCGTACCACTCTGGTGCGGATCTTATTCTGGTTGATCTACGAGGCTCAGTTGTAACTTGATCTGAAATTTCATGATCATCATCATCAACTTCCTCACTAATTGGTGTAGGTGTCACAGAAACTAGTTTCTGTGATGAACTACTTTCCAATAAGGGAGCATGTACAGTTACCTCATCAAGTTCTACTTTCCTCCCACTCACTTCTTTCTAGAGAAACTCCTTCTCTAGAAAAACTCCGAATTTAGCAACAAAAGTCTTGCCTTCGGATTTGTGATAGAAGGTGTACCCAACAGTCTCCTTTTGGTATCCTATGAAGACATATTTCTCCGATTTGGGTTTGAGCTTATTAGGATGAAACTTTTTCATATAAGCATCACAACCCCAAACTTTAAGAAACGACAACTTTGGTTTCTTGCCAAATCACAGTTCAGATTGTGTCATCTCAACGGACTTAGATGGTACCCTATTTAACGTGAATGCAGCTGTCTCTAATGCATAACCCCAAAACGATAGTGGTAGATTGGTAAGAGACATCATAGATCGCACCATATCTAATAAAGTACGGTTATGACGTTCAGACACACCATTATGCTGTGGTGTTCCAGGTGGCGTGAGTAGTGAAACTATTTCACATTGTTTTTAACTGAAGGCCAAACTCGTAACTCAAATATTTTACTTCTGCGATCATATCGTAGAAACTTTCATTTTTGTTACGATGATTCTCCACTTCACTCTGAAATTCTTTGAATTTTTCAACTGTTTCAGACTTGTGTTTCATTAAGTAGATATACCCATATCTGCTCAAATCATCTGTGAAGATCAGAAAATAATGATACCTGCCACGAGCCTTAATATTCATCGGACCACATACATCAGTATGTATGATTTCCAACAAATCTGTCGCTCGCTCCATTGTTCTAGAGAACGGAGTCTTAGTCATCTTGCCCATGACGCATGGTTTGCAAGCATCAACTGATTCATAATCAAGTGATTCCAAAAGCCCATCAGCATGGAGTTTCTTCATGCGCTTTACACCAATATGACCTAAATGGCAGTGCCACAAATAAGTTGCACTATCATTATTAACTTTGCATCTTTTGGTTTCAATATTATGAATATGTGTATCACTATGATCGAGATCCAACGAACCATTTTCATTGGGTGTGTAACCATATAAGGTTTTATTCATGTAAACAGAACAACAATTTATTCTCTTACTTAAATGAATAACCGTACTGCAATTAAACATGATCAAATCATATTCATGCTCAACGCAAACACCAAATAACACTTATTTAGGTTCAACACTAATCCCGAAAGTATAGGGGAGTGTGCGATGATGACCATATCAATCTTGGAACTACTTCCAACACACATCGTCACTT
Source organism: Triticum urartu (assembly GCF_003073215.2). Classification (NCBI taxonomy): domain Eukaryota; kingdom Viridiplantae; phylum Streptophyta; class Magnoliopsida; order Poales; family Poaceae; genus Triticum; species Triticum urartu. Next base: position 529,239,577 of record NC_053026.1, read on the forward strand.
CACCCTTGACTAGTCTCTGTTTATTCTGCAACTCCTGTTTCGAGTTACTACTCTTAGCAACTGAACCAGTATCAAATGCCGAGGGGTTGCTATAAACACTAGTAAAGTACACATCAATAACACGTATATCCAATATACCTTTGTTTACCTTGCCATCCTTCTTATCCGCCAAATACTTGGGGCAGTTTCACTTCCAGTGACCAGTCCCTTTGCAGTAGAAGCACTTAGTCTCAAGCTTAGGATCAGACTTGGGCTTCTTCACTTGAGCAGCAACTTGCTTGCCGTTCTTCTTGCAGTTCCCCTTCTTCCCTTTGCCCTTTTCTTGAAACTAGTGGTCTTGTCAACCATCAACACTTGATGTTTTTCTTGAGTTCTACCTTCATTGATTTCAGCATCACAAAGAGCTTGGGAGTTGTTTCCGTTATCCCTTGCATATTATAGTTCATCACGAAGTTCTACTAACTTGGTGATGGTGACTAGAGAATTCTGTCAATCACTATCTTATCTGGAAGATTAACTCCCACTTGATTCAAGCGATTGTAGTACCCAGACAATCTGAGCACATGCTCACTAGTTGAGCGATTCTCCTCCATCTTTTAGCTATAGAACTTGTTGGAGACTTCATATCTCTCAACTCGGGTATTTTCTTAAAATATTACCTTCAACTCCTGGAACATCTCATATGGTCCATGACGTTCAAAACGTCTTTGAAGTCCCGATTCTAAGCCATTAAGCATGGTGCACTAAACTATCAAGTAGTCATCATATTGAGCTAGCCAAACGTTCATAACGTCTGCATCTGCTCCTGCAATAGGTCTGTCACCTAGCGCTGCATCAAGGACATAATTCTTCTGTGCAGCAATGAGGATAAACCTCAGATCACGGATCCAATCCGCATCATTGCTACTAACATCTTTCAACACAATTTTCTCCAGGAACATATCAAAATAAACACAGGGAAGCAACAACGCGAGCTATTGATCTACAACATAATTTGCAAAATACTACCAGGACTAAGTTCATGATAAATTTAAAGTTCAATTACTTAAGAACACCCACTTAGATAGATATCCCTCTAATCCTCTAAGTGATTACGTGATCCAAATTAACTAAACCATGTCCGATCATCACGTGAGATGGAGTAGTTTCATTGGTGAACATCACTATGTTGATCATATCTACTATATGATTCACGCTCGACCTTTCGGTCTCCGTGTTCCGAGGCCATATCTGTATATGCTTGGCTCGTCAAGTATAACCTGAGTATTCCGCGTGTGCAACTGTTTTGCACCCGTTGTATTTGAACGTAGAGCCTATCACACCCGATCATCACGTGGTGTCTCAGCACGAAGAACTTTCGCAACGGTGCATACTCAGGGAGAACACTTCTTGATAATTAAGTGAGAGATCATCTTATAATGCTACCGTCAATCAAAGCAAGATAAGATGCATAAAAGATAAACATCACATGCAATCAATATAAGTGATATGATATGGCCATCATCATCTTGTGCTTGTGATCTCCATCTCCGAAGCACCGTCGTGATCACCATCGTCACCGGCGCGACACCTTGATCTCCATCGTAGCATCGTTGTTGTCTCCCCAATCTTATGCTTCCACGACTATCGCTACCGCTTAGTGATAAAGTAAAGCATTACAGCGTGATTGCATGCATACAATAAAGCGACAACCATATGGCTCCTGCCAGTTGCCGATAACTCGGTTACAAAACATGATCATCTCATACAATAAAATTTAGCATCATGTCTTGACCATATCACATCACAACATGCCCTGCAAAAACAAGTTAGGCGTCCTCTACTTTGTTGTTGCAATTTTTTACGTGGCTGCTACGGGCTTAAGCAAGAACCAATCTTACCTACGCATCAAAACCACAACGATAGTTTGTCAAGTTGGTGCTGTTTTAACCTTCGCAAGGACCGGGCGTAGCCACACTCAGTTCAACTAAAGTTGGAGAAACTGTAACCCGCAAGCCACCTATGTGCAAAGCACGTCGGGAGAACCGGTCTCGCGTAAGCGTACGCGTAATGTCGGTCCGGGCCGCTTCGTCCAACAATACCGCCGAACCAAAGTATGACATGCTGGTAAGCAGTATGACTTATATCGCCCACAACTCACTTGTGTTCTACTCGTGCATATAACATCAACACATAAAACCTAGGCTCGGACGCCACTCTTGGGGAACGTAGTAATTTCAAAAAATTTCCTATGCACACGCAAGATCATGGTGATGCATAGCAACGAGAGGGGAGAGTGTGATCTACGTACCCTTATAGATCGACAGCGGAAGCGTTAGCACAACGCGGTTGATGTAGTCGTACATCTTCACGGCCCGACCGATCAAGCACCGAAACTACGGGACCTCCGAGTTTTAGCACACGTTCAGCTCAATGACGATCCCCGGACTCTGATCCAGCAAAGTGTCGGGGAAGAGTTCCGTCAGCACGACGGCGTGGTGACGATCTTGATGTACTATCGTCGCAGGGCTTCGCCTAAGCACCGCTACAATATTATCGAGGATTATGGTGGAAGGGGGCACCGCACACGGCTAAGAATATGATCACGTGGATCAACTTGTGTCTCTAGGGGGTGCCCCTGCCTCCGTATATAAAGGCTCAAAGGGGGGGGGGGCGGCCAAGAGGAGGCGCGCCAGGAGGAGCCCTACTCCCTCCGGGAGTAGGACTCCCCCCTTTCCTAGTTGGAATAGGATTCGTGGAGGGGGAGAGAGGAGGCAGGGGGGGCCGGCCCCCTCTCCTTGTCCTATTCGGACCAAGGGGGAGAGGTGCGCGGCCCATCTCTGGCCACCTCTCCTCTCTTCCACTAAGGCCCACTAAGGCCCATATACCTCCCGGGGGGTTCCGGTAACCTCCCGGTACTCCGGTAAAATCCCGATTTCAACCGGAACACTTCCGATATCCAAACATAGGCTTCCAATATATCAATCTTTATGTCTCGACCATTTCGAGACTCCTCGTCATGTCCGTGATCACATCCGGGACTCCGAACAACCTTCGGTACATCAAAACGCATAAACTCATAATATAACTGTATTCGAAACCTTAAGTGTGCGGACCCTACGGGTTCGAGAACAATGTAGACATGACCGAGACACGTCTCCGGTCAATAACCAATAGCGGGACCTGGATGCCCATATTGGTTACTACATATTCTACGAAGATCTTTTATCGGTCAGACCGCATAACAACATATGTTGTTCCCTTTGTCATCGGTATGTTACTTGCCCGAGATTCGATCGTCGGTATCCAATACCTAGTTCAATCTCGTTACCGGCAAGTCTCTTTACTCGTTCTGTAATACATCATCTCGCAACTAACTCATTAGTTGCAATGCTTGCAAGGCTTAAGTGATGTGCATTACCGAGAGGGCCCAGAGATACCTCTCCGACATTCGGAGTGACAAATCCTAATCTCAAAATACGCCAACCCAACATGTACCTTTGGAGACACCTGTAGAGCTCCTTTATAATCACCCAGTTACGTTGTGACGTTTGGTAGCACACAAAGTGTTCCTCCGGCAAACGGGAGTTGCATAATCTCATAGTCATAGGAACATGTATAAGTCATGAAGAAAGCAATAGCAACATACTAAACGATCGGGCGCTAAGCTAATGAAATGGTCATGTCAATCAAATCATTCAACTAATGATGTATTCCCGTTAATCAAATGACAACTCTTTGTCTATGGTTAGGAAACATAACCATCTTTGATTAACGAGCTAGTCAAGTAGAGGCATACTAGTGACACTCTGTTTGTCTATGTATTCACACATGTATCATGTTTCCGGTTAATACAATTCTAGCATGAATAATAAACATTTATCATGAAATAAGGAAATAAATAATAACTTTATTATTGCCTCTAGGGCATATTTCCTTCAAATGCTTGCAAGGCTTATAGTGATGTGCATTACTGAGTGGGCCCAGAGATACCTCTCCGACAATCGGAGCTACAAATCCTAATCTCGAAATATGCCAACCCAACAAGTACCTTCGGAGACACCTCTAGAGAACCTTTATAATCACCCAGTTACGTTGTGACGTTTGGTAGCACACAAAGTGTTCCTCCGGTAAACGGGAGTTGCATAATCTCATAGTCATAGGAACATGTATAAGTCATGAAGAAAGCAATAGCAACATACTAAACGATCAAGTGCTAAGCTAACGAAATGGGTCAAGTCAATCACATCATTCTCCTAGTGATGTGATCCCGTTAATCAAATGACAACTCATGTCTATGGTTAGGAAACATAACCATCTTTGATCAACGAGCTAGTCAAGTAGAGGCATACTAGTGACACTCTGTTTGTCTATGTATTCGTACCATGTTTCCGGTTAATACAATTCTAGCATGAATAATAAACATTTATCATGATATAAGGAAATAAATAATAACTTTATTATTGCATCTAGAGCATATTTCCTTCAGTCTCCCACTTGCACTAGAGTCAATAATCTAGATTACACAGTAATGATTCTAACACCCATGGAGTCTTGGTGTTGATCATGTTTTGTCTGTGAGAGAGGCTTAGTCAACGGGTCTACAACATTCAGATCTGTATGTATCTTGCAAATCTCTATGTCTCCCACCTGGACTTGATCCCGGATGGAATTGAAGCGTCTCTTGATGTGCTTGGTTCTTTTGTGAAATCTGGATTCCTTCGCCAAGGAAATTGCACCAGTATTGTCACAAAAGATTTTCATTGGACCCGATGGACTAGGTGTGACACCTAGATCGGATATGAAATCCTTCATCCAGACTCCTTCATTTGCTACTTCCGAACCAGCAATGTACTCCGCTTCACACGTAGATCCCGCCACGACACTTTGTTTAGAACTGCTCCAACTGACAGCTCCACCGTTTAATATAAACACGTATCCGGTTTGCGATTTAGAATCGCCCGGATCAGTGTCAAAGCTTGCATCAACGTAACCATTTACGATGAGCTCTTTGTCACCTCCATAAACGAGAAACATATCCATAGTCCTTTTCAGGTATTTCAGGATGTTCTTGACCGCTGTCTAGTGATCCACCCCTGGATTTCTTTGGTACCTCCCTGCTAAACTAATAGCAAGGCACTGATATGTCTCCAACGTATCTATAATTTTTTATTGCTCCATGCTATATTATCTTATGTTTTGGACATTATTGGGCTTTATTATTCACTTTTATATTATTTTTGGGACTAACCTATTAACCGGAGGCCCAGCCCAGAATTGTTGTTTTTTGCCTATTTCAGAGTTTCGCAGAAAAAGAATATCAAACGGAGTCCAAACGGAATGAAACCTTCGAGAACGTGATTTTCGGAACGAACATGATCCAGGAGACTTGGACCCTACGTCAAGCAACCAACAGGGAAGCCACGAGGTAGGGGGCGCGCCTACCCCCCCAGGCACGCCCTCCACCCTCGTCGGCCCCCAGTTGCTCCACCGACGTACTTCTTCCTCCTATATATACCTACGTACCCCCAAACGATCGGATACGGAGCACAAAACCCTAATTCCACCGCTGTAACTTTATGTATCCAGGAGATCCCATCTTGGGCCTGTTCCGGAGCTCTGCCGGAGGGGGCATCGATCACGGAGGGCTTCTACATCAACACCATAGCCTCTCCGATGATGTGTGAGTAGTTTACCTCAAACCTTCGGGTCCATAGTTATTAGCTAGATGGCTTCTTCTCTCTTTTTGGATCACAATACAAAGTTCTCCCCCTCTCTTGTGGAGATCTATTCGATGTAATCTTCTTTTGCGGTGTGTTTGTTGAGACCGATGAATTGTGGGTTTATGATCAAGTTTATCTATGAACAATATTTGAATCTTCTCTGAATTCTTTTATGTATGATTGGTTATCTTTGGAAGTCTCTTCGAATTATCAGTTTGGTTTGACCTACTAGATTGATCTTTCTTGCATTGGGAGAAGTGCTTAGCTTTGGGTTCAATCTTGCGGTGTCCTTTCCCAGTGACAGTAGGGGCAGCAAGACACGTATTGTATTGTTGCCATCGAGGATAACAAGATGGGTTTTTTTATCATATTGCATGAATTTATCCCTCTACATCATGTCATCTTGCTTAAAGCGTTACTCTATTCTCTTGAACTTAATACTCTAGATGCATGCTGGATAGCGGTCGATGTGTGGAGTAATAGTAGTAGATGCAGGCAGGAGTCGGTCGACGTGTCTTGGACATGATGCCTACACTACAAAAAAAGACACATCTGTGACATTTGGGGCCGAACAAATTTTTTTCTATCATACATATGGCACTTCTATGACGATAATTGTGACAAAACCCGGTATCATCATAGATGTGGCTGGCTCCTACTTCTATGACAAAAAATCATGACAGAAAATGGGCTTTTCGTCCAGGGCGGGCCGGAGACACAGCTGCATGACATTCTTTGGGCCGTCCATGACAGAGAAAAACGTGGTAGAAGCAAGGGGGAGGAAAATTTCGGGGAGTTCCCGGTTATGGTGGGAGGTCGGGGGCTGAGCGATGCGTGTTTCTCTCGTACACGTACGCGCATGTGTGCGAGGCGTTAGCTCTAACTCAACCCGAGCGAGGCGTTGGGCTCTAACTGAACCCAAGCGATTGCACTGGAGGCTACACGTTACTGAACCCGAGCGATCGATCGATGGATGTTAACTGAACCCGATCAAGTGATTCCTTCGCTACTGCTGCTAACTGAAGCCGATCGATGCTGCCTCTAGGATTAACAGTGAGCGTTGGGGGGGGGGGGTGGATGAACAGTGAGCGGTGGCGTTGCCTCTGGATGAACAGGACCCCGTGGTGTGGTGGAGGGCTGGATGAACAGTAGACGGTGGAGGGGTGCCCGTGGAGGAGTGGTTGAACAGGACCCCGTGGTGTGGAGGGCTAGATGAACAGTAGACGGTGGAGGGGTGGTTGAACAGTAGCCGGTGGAGTAGCGCGCGATGGAGGCTGGATGAACAGGAGCCCGTGGAGGTTGGAGGAGGTCGACGGTGGAGATGAACAGTATCCCGTGGAGTCCTGTTTTGCGGTACGCCACACCCCTCCCGATGAACAGGACCCCCGTTTCGACCGTAGGAGGTCTGTTTCGTCCGTTTTGCGGTACGCCACACCCCTCCCGATCAACAGGACCCCCGTTTCGACCGTAGGAGGTCCGTTTCCTCCGTTTTGCGGTACGCCAGACCCCTCCCGATGAACAGGAACCCGTTTCGAACGTGGCCGGTCGAACACAAGGCCATTTCCTCCGTTTTGCGGTTCGCCAGGCCTCGTTTCCATCGCCTGTTCCGTCCAACCCTCCCGATGAACACGACCATGCTTTCCGTTCCGACCCAGCCGATTGGCTCCCACGCGTTCCGTTGCCTCCCGATGAACACGGCGCATTCCGTTGCCTCCCCATGAACACGACACATTCCGTTGCCTCCCCATGAACACGACGACGACGCTGTTTCTCCGTTCTAACACAGCCATGTATACGAGCCCTGGCCGTACGTATGCGCGAGTAGGCGTTCGAGACCCCGCCCGTATGTACACATACGTGGCCGTATTTTCCTTCTTGCACCCTGGCCGTTGTACGTACATGTACATGCTACGTGCGCGCCTCTACTACGACACATACGCGCCTCTACTACGACACGTGCGCGCCTCTACATCCAACAGTATATATGTACGACACGTTCGTGACCAGAATGACAACGCTACGTACGGTTCGACCAGGTGGGTCCCGACTTTCAGGCACTTCCTTGCCTGCGAAGATGTAGCTGGTGGGTCCCAGCAGTCAGGGGGCGAATCATTTTTTTACCTAGACGCACTTCCTTGCGTGCGAAGATGTAGCTGCTGGGTCCCAGCAGTCAGGGGCAAATGTTTTTTTTGCGAAATACGGTGGCCCATCCGGTGGGTCCCCACTGTCAGGTGGACGAATAATTATTTTGCACGTAATAAGGAGGCACTTCCTTGCTGCGGCCGTGGACCCTGTTGTCAGCCTCTCCACGTACAGTCCACGTCCGATGGATACTGTTCCTTGACCACGTTGACCACGCCGCACCGAGAGCACCAGGGCGGTGGATGACGGCGAGGCCTAGGAAGGGGACGATGCGGAGCCGGGGAAGACGCGGCAGTGGATGCCCATGCGTAGAGGAGTACAAGGGTTCACTGGTTCGCTACGGTGTGAGGCTGCCATCGCCGTAGAATAACAGGGGGTGTGGGTGACTAGAGGGATGGCCTGGCCAGCGGTGGGAGTAGTAGGGGCGGTGAGTCCTCCGACGCATCACAACCGGCCACGGGAGGCAGGAGCACGAGGCACGACGGACGCTGGTTTGGGCGGCTGGAGCAAGAAGACCAGAGGTTGAAGAAGCACTACGACTGTTGGATGGACATCATACGGTCACTGGAGCTAGAATCGTGCATATTGACTAAGTTGACAAAGCCATCCGTCCCCGTCAACTTAGTAGGCCCACATGTCAGCCTGCCACTATATTGGGTCCCAGCTAATAGGGGGAGTATTCATTTTTTTGTGCGTAATAAGGAGAAACTTCCTTGCGCGCGAAGATATAGCTGGTGGGTCCGAGCTGTCAGCAGCGGTAACGTTTTTTTCGCGAAATACAGAGGCCCTTTCGGTGGGTCCCTGATGTCAGGTGGAGGAATCATTATTTTGCGCGTAATAAGGAGGCATTTCATTACGTGCGGCCGTGGACCCAGCTGTCGGCCTCTCCACGTACAGTCCACTTCAGATGCATGTCGGTCATTGACCACGTTGACCAGGCCGCGCCGAGAGCACCAAGGCGGTGGACGACGGCGAGGCCTAGGAAGCGAACGACACGGAGGCAGGGAAGATTCGGCAGTTGTTTCCCACGCGGAGGGGAGTACGACTGTAAAAGGGTTTACTGGTTCGTCTGCCTTCGCCGGAGAATAACAGCAAGTGTGGGTGAGTAGAGGGATGGCTAGGTCAGCGATGGGAGTACGGTGGGGCGGTGAGGCCTACGCGGCAGCAGAGCCGGCCGCGGGGAGGAGGGAGCATGCAGTCCCGCCGGCGCTTGTTTGAGCGGCTGGAGCAGTAAGAGCAGAGATTGAAGAAGCAAGACGGCCGTTGGATGGCCATCCAACAGTCACTGCTTGTGCGTCAACCTTTTCTTTAGGAAAGCCTCAAATCTGTGGAAAATAGCATACATCCCATCTGCCATTATTTCTAATAATTTACAACTCATTTGCTAATTATTAAGGTTTTTTTGGAGCCCATATTATTTTTTAGCATTACAGCCCATATTGTGGCCACGGTTAAAAAATTATATGCAATTTTGTATATTTCGGTGCGGTCCGAACTGTTCTTAATCCCGAAATTTCGACTCACATTCAAACTGATTTTAAAAATAAATGTATATCAATATAAAATCCAACAAATTCTCCACGCATAAAAATTAATGTAATTTAAAATCTTAAAATGAAAAAAAAAGATATTTGAAACTAATTGCCGGTTTGATGTGTTTTGAAAATGTACAGCCCATTTCTCATTACTGATGGGCCATTTTCTCGGCCAGCCGAATGGAAGCTCTGCTCGTCTTGAAAGATTTGCAGACCAATAGGCCTGACAAAGCAACTTACTTGGCAAATCACAAAAAACTGGGATGTGGCAGTGGACCCAGCTGTCAGCCTCTCCACGTATAGTACACTTCCGATGGAATGTCGTTGACAAAGTTGACCATGCCCCGTCGAGAGCACCAAGGCGGTGGACGACGGCAAGGCCTAGGAAGGGGACGACGCGGAGCCAGAGAAGATGTGGCAGTGGATGCCCACGCGGAGAGGAGTACGAGGGTTCACTGGTTCGGCTGCTATGTGAGGCTGCCATCGCTGCAGGGCCTGGCTAGCTGTGGGAGTAGTAGGGGGCAATGAGGCCTCAACGGCAGCACATCCGGCCACTGGAGGCAAGAGCAGGCGGTCTCCCCGGCGCTGGTTTGGGTGGCTGGTGCAAGAAGAGCAGCGATTGAAGAAGCAGCAGGACCGTTCGATTCAAATCCAACGGTTACTGCTGCTAGAATCGTTTGTTGACTAAGTTGACAAGCCATGCATACGCGTCAACTTAGTAGGCCCACAGGACAGCCTCCCAACCGGTGCGCCCCAGATGTCAGTGGGAGGAATATTTTTTTCGCGTAATAAGGAGGCAGTTGATTGCGTGCGGCCAGGCCAGCGGAGGGAGTAGGGTGGGCCGGGGAAGCCTGCGCGACATCACAACGGGCCACAAGAGGAGGGAGCAGGCAGTCCCGCCGGCGCTAGTTTAGGCGGCTGGAGCAGGAAGATCAGAGATTGAAGAAGCACGTCGGCCGTTGGATGGACATCCAATAGTCACTGCTGCTAGAATCGTGTGTTCACTGACAAAGCCTTGCGTAAACAAGCCAGCCTCGAAATCTGTGGCATGTACAGCCCATTTGCTATTATTTTTATAACTTTTACTCATTTTCTAATTCATATGGAATTTATTGCAGCCCGTTTTCCATTTTTAGAATTGCTGGCCATTTTCTGGTCAGTACCAGGGTCGAAAAATTAACTAAATATGTGGCAAATTTTGAAAATTCATAAATTTTAGCTGGGGAACGAAATATTCTTAATCCAAAAATTAATAGCCATACTAAAAAAATTAAAAATAAATTAGTACTATGTCATGTTAAATCCAATGAAATACGTATAAGATATCAGTGAATAACAAAAACAAAAAAAGAAACTTATATCCCATTTGCTATAATTTTTTTGGAATTTTCAACCCCTTTTGATATTACTTTTAACAGACATTGACCATACTCTTAAGCCAGGCCGGAATACATCCCTCCTCGTCTTGAAAGATTTGCAGCCCAGTAATTCGGAGAAAACAAATAGGCCTAGCTTGGGTATTCTTCAAAAAGAAATACTGGGCTACCTATTTTCCCAAAGAATTGGTGCATGAGCATTTAGCTTTATTTATTTATTTACTTATTTATGTTTAGGGGACCATGAGCATGTACCTGGGCCGGATTCGTGTGAGAGCCTCCCTTCCAATTAATTATGGGCTTCTCTATTGGGCCTTCATCAGTGGGCTGCATGTTATCAACAAGTGAAAAATGTGTTCCGTACGAAAAATAGTATGTGCTACGTACGGTACAGGGCACTAAAGGATCGAACCGTGCAACGACTTCCAAAACATTGTGTTTGTCATTCTAACAACACATTTATTCAACCAACAGACGAAATATACTACTGATTGTACATTGAAAACAGCAGTAGCAACCAGGGCTAGGGGTGCAACAGAAGCAGTAAGCAGGCCAGAAGAGTGAAGACGCAGCTCTCTCTTCCAAACCAAACATCAGCCATCATTACAAAAGGGCTACCAAAAAAGAACAAGTGTATGCATCAAACTAAATAAAGATCCTACTACACCAAGTGTACGCATCTAACTAACTGGCTCAGTGAGACGTTACTATTTATTAAGCTGTGGAGATTGGTTGATGGCTTGAACCAGATGGGTGCCTGGCGGGGGAAACTCCAGCCAGCAGGTCGAAGTCTGATACTTGCGACCCTCTCTCCTACTTTGGGCTGCAGAGCGTGGCGGCACATATCAGGGTATGGTGCATGCAGAGAAGCATGGTACGCTGTGTACACACAGTTTTGCCTGATGAACGAAACCGCGCTGCCATCATGATCCTTGCCGTCGGTTATCTCCTGGTTAATCAGATAATTCAGTCCGACAAACAAAGAGCGTGTATCAAGGCTACTTACCAGCCTCCAGTCAAAAATTCCTGAAGGCCCAGAGAAGCTGGGATCCTGCTCAAAGACCTTGCAGTGATTGTGATTGTATTCCGTGAAACAACACGTCCGGTATGTGCGAACGATCATCAATCTTTCACCGTCGTCTGATCGAGCCAGGAACCACCTGCAACTGCCATGCCGCTTTTCTTTGAATGGTTCTGGGATTAGGAAGAGTAGGGACACCAGGCGGCCTACAACATCATATCAAGTTGGAGTCAAATAAAAAGGGCTCTTGATTTAGTCAATCTTAAGAACAGCATGTTATGAGCATGAATATTTTTTCAGCAAATGTTGACAGTAATATAAGAAAGCCATCATGATATCATAGGAAAGTAACTTACTGCTGTAACAGCCATTTGTAGCGATGACTGGAGTAGGCCAGCAATACGTCCAGCCATAGAAGGAGTCGACAGCGTAAATGAAGCCCTTGTGTTCAATGGCATCAGAGAACCATGGAGGATGTATGATCCTACGATGGACGTGCAGATTTATCCACTTACCGCAGTGACCTGTCAGATAGGCAAGACCGCAGATGAAGAACGCAATTAGCCTGAAGTCTTTATAATTCGCAGATCTTGTGGGCACTTGGCAGATTACAACCTTGAGCAAATCAAACTTGGTATCATGTTGGCTACTGTAAGATTCCGCGTATTCTGGGCTGCGGTGCCAAATCAGTGTAGTATTAATCGAAGGAAGGGGGATCAATCGTCGGGTGTAGACCTCCAAGAGCATCCAGCTGCCGCGACCGTCGACGAGCACCATCCAAGACGTGTTCATGCCGATCCAGTACATACCGTTAATGTAGTTGAGGCTGACGGGGATCGGATCGCAGTCAAGGGGGTTGATGCTCACCACCCTACGATCATTATGCTGCGTGACACGCTGTTTCTGAAGATCAGGCGGCATCAGCAAGCAGGGAGCTGGCTTAAAAAGCTCCGGCCTGAGGGCTTTGAGTAAATGGTACAGCCCCGACGAGCCCTGATACGTCTCCAACGTATCTATAATTTTTGATTGCTCCATGCTATATTATCTATTGTTTTAGACATTATTGGGCTTTATTTTCCACTTTTATATTATTTTTGGGACTAACCTATTAACCGGAGGCCCAGCCCAGAATTGTTGTTTTTTGCCTGTTTTAGGCTTTCGAAGAAAAATAATACCAAATGGAGTCCAAACGGAATGAAACCTTCAGAAACGTGATTTACTCATCAAATAAGATCTAGGAGACTTGGACCCTCCGTCAAGAAAGCCACGAGGTGGTCACGAGGGTAGGGGGCGCCCCCCTAGGGCGCGCCCCCTGCCTCGTGGGCCCCTCGAAGCTCCACCGATGTACTTATTCCTCCTATATATATCCACGTACCCCCAAACAATCGGGGACGGAGCCAAAAACCTAATTCACCCGCCGCAAGTTTCTGTATCCACGAGATCCCATCTTGGGGCCTGTTCCGGAGCTCCGCCGGAGGGGGCATCGATCACGGAGGGCTTCTACATCATCATCCAAGCCCCTCCGATGAAGTGTGAGTAGTTTACTTCAGACCTACGGGTCCATAGCTAGGCGCTAGATGGCTTCTTCTCTCTTTTTGGATCTCAATACAATGTTCTCCCCCTCTCTCGTGGAGATCTATTCAATGTAATCTTCTTTTTGCGGTGTGTTTGTTGAGACCGATGAATTGTGGGTTTATCATCCAATCTATCTATGAATAATATTTGAATCTTCTCTGAATTCTTTTATGTATGATTGGTTATCTTTGCAAGTCTCTTCGAATTATCAGTTTGGTTTGGCCTACTAGATTGGTTTTTCTTGCCATGAGAGAAGTGCTTAGCTCTGGGTTCAATCTTGTGGTGTCCTTTCCCATTGACAGAAGGGGCAGCAAGGCACGTATTGTATTGTTGCCATTGAGGATAACAAGATGGGGTTTTTATCATATTGCATGAAACTATCCCTCTACATCATGTCATCTTGCTTAAGGTGTTACTCTGTTTTTAACTTAATACTCTAGATGCATGCTGGATAGCACTCGATGAGTGGAGTAATAGTAGTAGATGCAGAATCGTTTCGGTCTACTTGTCTTGGACGTGATGCCTATATACATGATCATACCTAGATATTCTCATAACTATGCTCAATTCTGTCAATTGCTCAACAGTAATTTGTTCACCCACCGTAGAATACTTATGCTCTTGAGAGAAGCCACTAGTGAAACCTATGGCCCCCGGGTCTCTTTCTCATCATATCAATCTCCATCACTTTATTATTTCTTTGCTTTTACTTTGCTTTTACTTTTTACTTTGCATCTCTATACCAAAAATACCAAAAATATTATTTATCATCTCTATCAGATCTCACTTTCGTAAGTGACCGTGTAGGGATTGACAACCCCTAAGCGCGTTGGTTGCGTTGAGCTATTGTTTTTGTGTAGGTACGAGGGACTCGAGCGTAGCCTCCTACTGGATTGATACCTTGGTTCTAAAAAACTGAGGGAAATACTTACGCTACTTTGCTGCATCATCCCTTCCTCTTCGGGGAAATCCAATGCAGTGCTCAAGAGGTAGCAAGAAGAATTTCTGGCGCCGTTGCCGGGGAATCTATGCAAAAGTCAACATACCAAGTACCCATCACAATCCCTATCTCCCGCATTACATTATTTACCATTTGCCTCTCGTTTTCCTCTCCCCCCAATTCACCCTTGCCGTTTTATTCGCCCTCTCTCTATCCTCCCTCTCTTTCTTCGTTTGCTTTTTTTGCCCGTTTACTTTTTGTTTGCTTGTGTTAGTTTGCTTGCTTGTCGTTATGGCTAGTCTCATATCTTCTCCGTTGTCTCCCAAGAATGAAGTTCTAAATTTTAAACAAAGGGAGGGAGGAAATCTAAAAGATGTTTGGTATAGAATTTGCAATGCTCAAAATTGATCTACCAGGAAGCAATCTACTTCAATTCTTCTCCACAATTTTTATGTAGGTGTTAATCCTTGGTATAGATATATCCTTGATACCATTACCGGAGGGAATTTCTTGGGTAGCCATACTTTTGATTCTTATAATGCTATGTTAGATTTATTTGGCTCACCACCTCTTTTGGTTAATGGAACTATGTTAACTTTGGAGCATGTTATGCAAAGACTTGAAATTATTGAAAACAAAGTTGCTACTATTGAATTAATTGAAAATCTAGGTAAAAAGATCCACAATCAAATTACTCAATATGGATCTCAGGTAGGAATGACTTTGAAAAAATCAAGGAAAAGGAACCCATAGTTAATGAGAAGATAAACTTAGATTCTACTAGAATTGATAAACTTGAGGGTATCATTACAAACTTGGGAACCATTTTTTCTTCCGTAAAGAATAGTCCAATTCCTCCTACTAAAATTTCCAAGCTTATGTATGTTCCTAAAAATAAGGGTGACTCATCTATTATGGAAACTGCGGATCTTAAATCTATAAGTATTCATCCCAATCTCTTTGCTATCATTAAGGAACCAATTGCTACAAATGAATTTTTTGATCTTGTGCCTAAGAGTTCGATAATCACTAGAAATAAAGAAATTCCTAAGGGAGATAGATGCCTCATCGAAGAATTGCCTACCAAAGATGGCAATACCTAGATCTATTCTTGCTTGTTATGCCTAGCTAAGGGCGTTAAACGATAGCGCTTGTTGGGAGGCAACCCAATTTTATTTTTATTCCTTGCTTTTAGCTCCTTTTTAGTAATACATAAATTATTTAGCCTATGTTTTGGTTGTGTTTTTTGTGTTTAATTAGTGTTTGTGCCAAGTAGAACCGTTGGGAAGACTTGGGGAAAGTCTTGTTGAACTTGCTGTAAAAAACAGAAACTTTAGCGCTCACGAGAACTGCTGTAATTTTTATTTGGAAAGTGCTATTTAGTTAATTCTTTTCGCAGATTATTAATAGATAAATTCCTCATGTCCCGCAATTTATTTTAGAATTTTTGGGGTTCCAGATCTTGCGCTAGCTACAGATTACTACAGACTGTTCTATTTTTGACAGATTCTGTTTTTCGTGTGTTGTTTGCTTATTTTGATGAATCTATGGCTAGTAAAATAGTTTATAATCCGTAGAGAAGTTGGAACACAGTAGGTATAACACCAATATAAATAAAGAATGAGTTCATTACAGTACCTTGAAGTGGTCTTTTGTTTTCTTTCGCTAACGGAGCTCACGAGATTTTCTACTTTAAGTTTTGTGTTGTGAAGTTTTCAAGTTTTGGGTAAAGATTTGATGGATTATGGAAAAAGGAGTGGCAAGAGCCTAAGCTTGGGGATGCCCATGGCACCCCCAAGATAATCTAAGGACACCTAAAAGCCAAAGCTTGGGGATGCCCCGGAAGGCATCCCCTCTTTCGTCTACTTCTATCGGTAACTTTACTTGGAGCTATATTTTTATTCACCACATGATATGTGTTTTGCTTGGAGCGTCTTTTATGATTTGAGTCTTTGCTTGTTAGTCTACCACAATCATCCTTGTTGTACACACCTTTTGTGAGATCCATACATGATTTGGAATTTGATAGAATACTCTATGTGCTTCACTTATATCTTTTGAGCTTTATAGTTTTGCTCTAGTGCTTCACTTATATCTTTTAGAGCATGGTGGTGGATTTGTTTTATAGAAACTATTGATCTCTCAAGCTTCACTTAGATTATTTTGAGAGTCTTAATAGCATGGTAATTTGCTTAAAATCCTAATATGCTTGGTATTCTAGATTAATAATAAAACTTTCTTATGAGTGTGTTGAATACTAAGAAAAGTTTGATGCTTGATGATTGTTTTGAGATATGGAGGTAATAATATCAAAGTCATGCTAGTTGAGTAGTTGTGAAATTGAGAAATACTTGTGTTGAGGTTTGCAAGTCCCGTAGCATGCACGTATGGTAAACGTTATGCAACAAATTTCAAACACGAGGTGTTATTTGATTGTCTTCCTTATGAGTGGTGGTCGAGGACGAGCGATGGTCTTTTCCTACCAATCTATCCCCCTAGGAGCATGCGCGTAGTGACGAGGTTTTTGATGACTTGTAGATTTTTGCAATAAGTATGTGAGTTCTTTATGACTAATGTTGAGTCCATGGATTATACACACTCTCACCATTCCATGCTTGCTAGCCTCTTCGGTACCGTGCATTGCCCTTTCTCACATTGAGAGTTGGCGCAAACTTCGCCGGTGCATCCAAACCCCGTGATATGATACGCTCTTTCACACATAAACCTCCTTATATCTTCCTCAAAACAGCCACCATACCTACCTATTATGGCATTTCCATAGCCATTCCGAGATATATTGCCATGCAACTTCCCACCATTCCGTTCATCATGACACATTCATCATTGTCATATTGCTTAGCATGATCATGTAGTTGACATAGTATTTGTGCCAAAGCCACCGTTCATAATTCTTTCATACATGTCACTCTTGGTTCATTGCATATCCCGGTACACCGCCGGAGGCATTCATATAGAGTCATCTTTGTTCTAGTATCGAGTTGTAATCATTGAGTTGTAAATAAATAGAAGTGTGATGATCATCATTATTAGAGCATTGTCCCAAGTGAGGGATAAAAAAGGAAAGGCCATAAAAAGGAGAAGGCCCAAAAAAGAGAAAGGCCATAAAAAAGAGAGAAGGCCCAAAAAAATGAGAGAAAAAGAGAGAAGGGACAATGTTACTATCCTTTTACCACACTTGTGCTTCAAAGTAGCACCATGATCTTCATAGTAGAGAGTCTCTCATGTTATCACTTTCATATACTAGTGGGAATTTTTCATTATAGAACTTGGCTTGTATATTCCAACAATGGACCTCCTCAAGTGCCCTAGGTCTTCATGAGCAAGCAAGTTGGATGCACACCCACTAGTTTCTTTTGTTGAGCTTTCATACATTTATAGCTCTAGTGCATCCGTTGCATGGCAATCCCTACTCCTTGCATTAAAATCAATCGGTGGGCATCTCCATAGCCCATTGATTAGCCTCGTTGATGTGAGACTTTCTCCTTTTTTGTCTTCTCCACATAACCCCCCTCCATTATATTCTATTCCACCCATAGTGCTATGTCCCTGGCTCGTGCTCATATATTGCGTGAAAGTTTATAGGTTTGAGATTACTAAAGTATGAAACAATTGCTTCGCTTGTCATCGGGGTTGTGCATGATGATAGCATTCTTGTGTGACGAAAATGAAACATGACTAAACCATATGATTTTGTAGGGATTGACTTTCTTTGGCCATGTTATTTTGAGAATGTAACATCCCAAATTTTCAATTTGGAATGTTATACACTAGATCATATGCATATCATATTTTCTTGCATTTTGGTTGATCCTAGAAATTTCACGCAACTCAAGGACCCTCGGAGAGAGTTGGAGATTTCGTTATTTTCATATTTGAGAGTTCTCTCGAATTTTGAAAATAGGATCATTTGATTTATTTATTTTATCTTCAATAATTTTTCCGGTGTCAAAATATATGAGAGAGGGAATAATATGACTTTCCCAAATTTAGGAAAAATGAAGATATAATAAATAGATCAATTTTGCTTTCCGGTGTTTATTTGCATTTTATTTGGATAGGGAAAAATGCGTGTTTTCAAAAATTGCATTTTAGGTCCGGAGAAAAGTTCATTTTGCTCGGCTCATTTTTAGGAGTCGGGAAAATTTACTTTAGATTTTTCGGAGTTCGTTTAGATCCCTTTTTGTTTTTTTTCTGCGCGAGGAAACTATTTTAAAAAAAAAACTGCAGCGCCTTGGGCCAAAGGCCCAAGCCACCAGCCGGCCGAGGCCAAGGCCATCGCTAGCGCCCCAGCCTCCCCGTGCGCAGGCGCCAGGCGCCAGGGAGCCGCCGCCTCTTTCTTTTAGGAAATCCTAGTAGGACTTTTGTCCTACTTCCGTTTATTTTCTAGATCTTTCCTACTCCTATTCTAATTCCTTGTCCTCTACCCCAAGTAAACCCCTCCCCTCCCCTCCCCAATATAAATACCCAAGCACCCCCCCCCTCTAAATCATCAAACCCAAAGCCTAGAGCTCCACCACACCCCGCGCCGCCGCACCTTGCCCACGCCGCCGCCTCACCCGCGCCGCGCCGCCACCCCACACCCGCGCCGCCGCCGCACCGCGCCGCCGCCGCACCTTGCCGCCGCCGCACCTTGCCCACGCCACCCCCTCACCCATGCCGCGCCGCTGCCCCACACCCGCGCCGCCGCTGCACCTTGCCCACGCCGCCGCCCTACGCCGACGCCGCCGGAGCCCCTCGCCGGAGACCTCGCCAAGGTAGCCCCGCGCTACATCTATTCTTTTTCTCGGATCGTTTTCTTCTAATCGTTCCGATTCTTTTCTTCTCTAAACCGTTCCGGTTTTCTAGATCGGTTTTTCGTTCGGTTTTTCTTCTCCGAAACCCTAGATCGGATTCGTTTTCTTCTCCGATTTAGTTGCCTTTGGACCGTTCGCCGGACCGTTCGTCCTAACGAACGTGATCACCGGATTCTTCTAGGTTAACGAACGTCCGTTCGTTTAACCGTTCTTCTTTTTTCTTTTCGTCGGATTTATTCCGCGATCGCGATCTCAGATCCGATCTTCTTCCTAGTCTTTTTTTCCGCTCGTTTATCGGAATCAGGTGATTCAAGCGCCTGGAGTTTCGTCTCGAAACCGCCGTGCCGTCTAATCAACTTGAACAAGCTTTTGCTACAGTAAAATTTTGACCTAGATTCAACTTGCTAGAACCGAGTTGTTTTCTTCCGCCGTTTGTTTTTCGTTCTTTCTTTGCAACCGGAGTTCTTAAGTTGAACTACCTGGTTCGTTCTCTTGTTCGAGTTTTACCTGTGCATTAGATGAGTACTTATTGTATGCTTGTTGTTTGTCTGCGATAGATTACCCGGATTGCGCCGCTTGTTACTTCGAAACCCTAGGACTCGCGGATCATCAGCAAGGCAAGTAACACTTTGATCATACCTTTTCTACAACCCAGTTTTATTGCATTAGATCAATCCTCACACATTGCATGATTAGGATCTAATTAAATTGTGGGATGGGAAGTAGATGAGGTAGTACCTATTACCTGTATTATTATCAAACCTTTGGGAGTTACTTCTACGTTTGCTTATTATGCCATGCTTTGCTAGTAGACGTGGATTGGGTGAGTGATATCCATGACAGATGTGAGATTGATAATTTTAATGGTTTATCTAAGGTGGCAACTTAAACACACATCTGGGTGGATTGAGGCACCTGATGTCTATCAGGACTTGCCTGTTTTTTTTGGACCGCCACCCAGGCTCAAAGGGATCATAAGATAATTCATGCTAGAAACTTCCGTGTGCAGCCACATGCTACTATCGGCTCTAGCATAGTTGACTAAGTTGTGCGAACTCTTACGGGGTGGACTAGCAGATGTAGGGGATGAAGGTGTACCGGTCTACCCCACATGTAAGGTGCTAGCGCTTCTGAAAGACTATGTCTCGGTCATCCCTTTCTCAAACACCATGTAGTGCGAGAAAACAAACGGAGGCGATCGAGTCATGTGGGGAAAAGTGCGCAACCTCTGCAGAGTATACAAACTAATCATGATTAGCCGTGTCCCCGGTTATGGACAACTTGAGTATCTAGTACTTGAATATCTTTGTGAATCTCAACATGTTACTTCTAATTAATGTTGATGGGTTTTAATTATCCTTAATTGGGATTGAGAATGCTGTCAACCATTCTCAATGTTTCACAACCACCATGATAGTTAAATAAATTTATTCCTTTGCAGTAGGGAAAAACTGGCTTTACGCAAAACTGTAACCATAGAGCTTTCCACCAGCCATATATGCATCTAGTATAGCTGTTTCATTCCATTACTCTCTATGTGTTACTTTGCCAGCATATTCCATGTGCTGACCCGTTTTCGGGCTGCAACGTTAATGTTGCAGACTTTTCAGACGACGATTGAGGTGCGTTTAGGTCGTGGTTCTATACTCAGTGATGCCGCTGGAGTTGATGGACCCATTTATCTTCCAAGTCTTCCGCTGTTATCTTTAAACTATGGCCTTAAGCCATATTTATTGTAATAAGTTCTTTTTGAGCCATCGATGTAATAAGTGTGTGATTGCAACTCTGCTATAAAACCTCGATGTACTGTGTGGTGTCAGCATTACTGATCCAGGGATGACACCGTAGCACAGTAGACGTGATCCATTTTGGTCAGGTCGCTATAGAGAAGACATAATTGCTTAGTTAGTATGCTTGATGTATTATCATTTTTATGTCAATATGAACTTTTGTCTTGAATCTTTCGGATCTGAATATTCATACCACATTAAGAAGAATTACATTAAAATTATGCCAAGTAGCACTCCGCATCAAAAAATCTGTTTTTATCATTTACCTACTTGAGGACGAGCAGGAATTAAGCTTGGAGATGCTTGATACGTCTCCAACGTATCTATAATTTTTTATTGCTCCATGCTATATTATCTACTGTTTTAGACATTATTGGGCTTTATTTTCCACTTTTATATTTTTTTGGGACTAACCTATTAACCGGAGGCCCAGCCCAGAATTGATGTTTTTGCCTGTTTTAGGGTTTCGAAGAAAAGGAATACCAAACGGAGTCTAAATGGAATGAAACCTTCGGAAACGTGATTTACTCATCAGATAAGATCCAGGAGACTTGGACCCGCCGTCAAGAAAGCCACGAGGTGGTCACGAGGGTAGGGGCACGCCCCCCCTAGGGCGCGCCCCCTGCCTCGTGGGCCCCTCAAAGCTCCACCGACGTACTTCTTCCTCCTATATATATCCACGTACCCCCAAACGATCGGGGACGGAGCCAAAAACCTAATTCACCCACCGCAACTTTCTGTATCCACGAGATACCATCTTGGGGCCTATTCCGGAGCTCCGCCGGAGGGGGCATCGATCACGGATGGCTTCTTCTCTCTTTTTGGATCTCAATACAATGTTCTCCCCCTCTCTCATGGAGATCTATTCGATGTAATCTTCTTTTTTGTGGTGTGTTTGTTGAGACCGATGAATTGTGGGTTTATGATCCAGTCTATCTATGAATAATATTTGAATCTTCTCTAAATTCTTTTATGTATGATTGGTTATCTTTGCAAGTCTCTTCGAATTATCAGTTTGGTTTGGCCTACTAGATTGGTCTTTCTTGCCATGGGAGAAGTGCTTAGCTTTGGGTTCAATCTTGCGGTGTCCTTTCCTAGTGACAGAAGGGGCAGCAAGGCACGTATTGTATTGTTGCCATTGAGGATAACAAGATGGGTTTTTTATCATATTGCATGAAACTATCCCTCTACATCATGTCATCTTGCTTAAGGCGTTACTCTGTTTTTAACTTAATACTCTAGATGCATGCTGGATAGCATTCGATGAGTGGAGTAATAGTAGTAGATGCAGAATCGTTTCGGTCTACTTGTCTCGGGCGTGATGCCTATATACATGATCATACCTAGATATTCTCATAACTATGCTCAATTCTGTTAATTGCTCAACTGTAATTTGTTCACCCACCGTAGAATACTTATGCTCTTGAGAGAAGCCACTGGTGAAACCTATGGCCCCCGGGTCTCTTTCTCATCATATCAATCTCCATCACTTTATTATTGCTTTGCTTTTACTTTATTTACTTTGCATCTCTATACCAAAAATACCAAAAATATTATTTATCATCTCTATCAGATCTCACTTTCATAAGTGACCGTGAAGGGATTGACAACCCCTAAGCGCGTTGGTTGCATTGAGCTATTGTTTTTGTGTAGGTACGAGGGACTTGAGCGTAGCCTCCTACTGGATTGATACCTTGGTTCTCAAAAACTGAGGGAAATACTTACGCTACTTTGCTGCATCATCCCTTCCTCTTCGGGGAAATCCAACGCAGTGCTCAAGAGGTAGCAAGCATGCGGCGAGCGGCATGGTACTAAGATTGTCCACACGCGAAACAATGAGCTTGATTACCTCTGTGGGGAGCGAAGTCCAGCCACTCTTTCGGCAGACGCTGCTCGGTTCTGCCATTGTTAGTGCTTTGGTTTCGGACGTGGGGGGAGGCGCCTTAGCGGGGATGGAAGAGCGGACAAAGATGGAGAAGCGAATATGTGCTGCTGGAAGTGGACAGGTGATGATGACTACAACACACCGCTTGACTTACGAGACACATACCAGCAGCGTAGGGTCATATCGAAGTCAGACAACTTGCTTGAGTGATCACAGTATTGGTACTCCCTACAGTACCTGCTACTATTCCCTAACTTGCTTGAGTAGAGTAGTAGTAGTGGAGTAGGACTCTGCTCTACTACTAGCACCGGAGTAGTATGTTCTAATCTAAAATAGTTACAAACTTCAATGCCCGAGCGTGGAATGACTACGAACCGCCATCGGTGCTAACTCCAATCCTGCAAGTCATGGATTTGTTTCTTTTTAACTCTATTTATGAATATGTAGCCAGCCTGCAAGTCATGTACACTGTACTGATAGTGGAACCCACAGAGTACTTAGAATACAAGATTAAGGATGCAGTTAACTTTTTATAGAGGGAGAATCATACACGCAATTAACTCAAATGGATTGGACGTGACTCTATTATTCTCCAACGGCAACCGGCAAATTTCCTCCCGCGGGCCGGAGTAGGTTTCTCGGTTTGCATGCAGGTTTAACGGAGGGGTTTGATGGAGGCGAGGAGGCGTGTTCAGCCAGGTGTGAAGTGGACGGCGCAGTACTATTCGATTTGTCAACTACAACTAGTATATTATAAAAAACAAAGAAGAGTAGTAGAGATATAGATAAGAATTGATTCTAGGGAGGAGCACCATCTACTACTTCGTGCGCTACTCCTACGTTCCATTCGGCGGCCGCAACGTCCCCTACAACCACTCCCTCCAGCGCTGCATTTGGCGGGCACTGTTGAAATTTCGGGAGCGCACTCTCGCGACTGCTAGCAGCGACGACTTCACCGACGACGACTTCTTCCCCGACCTCGCAACCTCTTCCTCAACGACATGGGCGACAACCTCAACGCCAATGGTGCTTCTCCCATTGCATCGTATGTGTTTCTGTCCTTCCTGTTCGAAATCATGGTAGAATTCATGTTTCTAGTCTATGTCCTAGATTCGATCTGTTCATCTACTATGCTAGTCCGCATGATTAGTTTAATCTCTGTTATAGCCGTCATGATTAATTTTGTAGTAAACCTCGTAGTAACTTGCTCATATATTCAACTGGCGGAACGTCCCCTACAGCCACTCCCGTTTCATGGACGGTCTGGTCGATGCCTCCAAGGAGCCCTTCGCTACTGCTATGAGTGCCCGATGCCGTTTTGGGGCTCGCCGGCGGACATCGTGCATCACCTAACGTAGGCGTGTGGCAATCACTACTGGCCCTTGGAGAAGAACATCAAGTACGAGACGTGCTACCCATTCACCGTGTCGGAGTCGCTGGAGGATCAGCGCCGCCTGCTAGTCTCGGAGGAGGACGACAGCGTCTTCTTCTTGATCGTGGCCACCGGTGAGGCCCGCGCAGGCCACCGCCACATCTCTGTAGTGTGCGTCAGGGGCGACGCCGCTGACGCTAACACTGACACGAGGCCTATGTTCGCGTGCCTGCTCACTATTACTACCCCTCGGAGGTACGTGGGCGGCGACACTGGCTACGCCAAGCATACTTGGACTCTACCGAGCTGGGACCTTCCCGCTAATGTGGACATGGAAAACCCATGGTGTTATTTGAACTCCAACAATGTGCACGGGGACTCCAAGGAGGTTCACCTGGACATCTGCATTTTCAAGTTAAATGTTGATCATTAGTCTTCGCTCAATGTAATCTGCTGTCTAAGCATGTGGAGACCTCCATGCAGGATCTTGCTCTATTGGAGTATCGCGCGTGAATAAAAGTGTATCCGTTTATGGTTTAGTATGGAATCTTCCATGTATGAATTTTTACTACAGTACTGGTGAAAGACTTACAATGAACCATTTCTTACATCTCCTCTGCCCGCTTGCAAGTCATCCTGATTTAATCCCTCCGTCCAGGTGTATAAGGGCATGGTTAATATTACTTAATAGTATAGCCAACTATTGACTAGAAGAAAGTGCCATGTCATCTGTAGCCAACATGTATAACAATCGATACTCAAAAACTAATTCTTAAAGATCATTTCTCACAAAGCACAATAAGTGTTATTTCTTCACAAGTTTTGGATGCAGGTTGAACAGTTGAACGCTTTTGTTTGCAAAAGATACCTTTTTATCTATTTCACCCAGATGTTTGTGAGCTCTAGAGATGAAATAATATCCGAAGAAACCTATCGATACCCGTTACACATGAGATGACCCCCACATCCTTTGTCAAAATAAACAACTTCCTGATCAATGCATTTCACTCTTTGGTGCAACGCACGGGCACCTTACTACTATAGATTAGTACGACCAAAAATTGAACTAACATTATATATAGTACGATAAATGCTGATGCATGTCACCTAAAATTATATCATTCAAAACTATGTTCAAATACGAATCCAAAGATATAGTTTTTGTTGACATGCACTAACATTTTGTTAGTTAAATCTTCAGTCAAATTCAATGGGGGACTAATAAACCACGATCGATGTAGTACAAGTGTAGAGGGCAGCGCTGCAAGGGAGTCTTACCTCTCACCCCGCTCGTGGCGCGGCAGTAAAGCCGTCATATCACAAAACCCAACCACTCCGAGTAATAAGTGGCCTGGTAAAATAAACGGACAAGCAACCATCACATCCCTCCGTCTTTTTTGCATTTCATCTCTAGCTACTACTCCTAGGGCCAGTTATTTTGGCGGCTTCCCCAGCTTTTCCCACAAGACTAGTCACACTGGAGAGTAACAATAAGGCTCCTCACTCATTTATTTGGGCTTCTAAACTACTACTCCGTCCTGGTTTATTCCTCACCATTGTAATTTGTGCTAAATTTTGACCAAAGATTTAACTGGTTTATTCCTCACCATTGTAATCCCTCCGTCTTACAAAAACCAAATAATCCCAAAACACTTAGGCGCAGTGCATTAACTTCTACCTCGTTTCTTGTTTCTTGACATATCAACCAATAAGAGACAAAGAGTGTGCATGCTTTTAATGACTTGAGATATCAAACACGACATGCAGTGGTTAGTTCATTGCATGTAGTACTATTAATTAGCAAATAAACATTAACGTTTCTCGTTTTCTCCTCCTCCTTGGTCATGGTGCACAGCCTAAGATGACTTACTCACCTAGACGGATGGAGTAGTGCATGTGACATGCACTAACATTTCATTAGTTAAATTTATGATCAAAATTTGACACAGATTACAATGGGGACCAATAAACCAGGACAGAGGTAGTAGTTATGGGATTACTAATCTAGAAGCCTAAAAGAACTGGCCCCTGGTACTCCTACTAGCAGTAGTACTCAAGTTGGAATTCCAATTGCACGGCACAACTTGTTAGGCAAAAAATTCAATACAGTGTGTAGGAATCGGTTTGGGGATTTGCATGCCTTTCCAACCAGTGACATACTCCGTACAAAGTACGATAGAGAAATAACCACAGAGAAGGAAGCTAAAAGTAAACAATCAAACGAGCATTTTTGCATTTGTTTTGCATTGAATTGTTTCACAAGCTTGACTAGTGCTATTTTTCTACTTTTACAAAAGCCGCATCGTAATGTTAAAACGTGCATTTGCACGTACATAAGTAATAGTAGCACGCCCTCCGTCTAGGTATATAAGTCTTCCCTCCTTCTTGGTCACAGTGCACAACCAAAGATGACTTATTTACCTGGATGGAGGGAGTAGCACAGTCTGCAAGCATATATCGAGAGAGACGTGTAGTGCGATAGTATATAGTAAAGTTTGTGCTATATGCACGTACTTGCAAAATGCGTACGAATACACAAGGTTTCCAAACTTTCCCTTTTACATACTTAATTAAGGACGCTAAAAATTCCTGAACGTTCAGGATTTATCATTTGTGTCCCAAAACTAATGAGATCGCCTTACAAAACAAAAATTATACTCCTCCTAAAAGCCACGGCTCTCGCAGGAGCGCTTGCGGCGCGCCACGAGTGCCCTGGTGCGCGGCCGTTTCCCAGCGCGCCGACACAACGCCTCTTCCTCAGCCTCGCAACTCGCGAGGTGCTGATTGGCAGCTTGTCGGCGGGCGAGCGCGATCTCACCGGTGTGGTGATCCGGCGCAACAGGTACTCCTCCTTGCTGGAAGCGTGCACCCGGTCCACGTACCGCCAAGCGTAGATGAGGCGCTTGGGCCCGACTGCACTCAGGGTGTCGGCACGGGCGTCCTCTACCACCCTCACGGCCCTCGCACGAGCCTTCTGCCAAAGAGCCAATCGCCTGACTCTCTCGGACGCGACATAGGCCTCCGAGGCAAGTTGTTCCATGGTGCGCTTCTCTTCCTCGGCCTTCTTCTCCGCCTCTATTTTGGCGCACTCTGCTGGAGGCAAAGCCTCCCACATGGCGACATCCATTTCTTTCCAAAGCTCCTCAAGCCTAGGGGGCTCGGCGGGCGGCGCGGCGTTCTCCTCATAGCGGGGAGCCGACGCGTCCTCCGGCGCGCGTGCTGGCGAGATTGGGAACGCCGACGCGTCCACCTCGACACGTCGTGGCGAGGAGCGGAACACCGATGCGTCCTCCTTGACTAGTGGCGGCGAGGAACGGAACGGCGACGCGTCGCGGCGAGGAGCGGAACACCGACGCGTCCTCCTCGACTAGTGGTGGCGAGGAACGGAACGGCGACGCGTCGCGTAGCGGCGAGGAGTGGAACACCGACGCATCCTCCTCGACTAGTGGCGATGAGGAACGGAACGGTGACGCGTGCCCGTCCGCGCGGTGCAGCGAGGGGCTCCTAGGGCTTGGGAGGGGTTATGCCATGGTGGTCGACATGAGAGGGAGGGGGAGGAGATAGCGATGAACGTGAACGTGAGGGGGAGGAGATAGCGATGTCGTTGAAGGCGCAGTATTTATAGCGAGCAATGGCACACCTATGTAAGATATGGACTGAGCTGCACTGACTTAACTGCAGGTCCAGTTGCGTCACTGACATGTGGGCCAGACCCCTGTTGGGCCCATATGTCAGTGACCCAATGCACCTACAGTTAAGTAACAGCTACGTGGGCATATTTGTTGAACTAAATTACGAGGGAGTGAAGGGGTGGAAATGTTGCTGGTCACAACGGATTGGACGAGCGTGGGGGGAGGAGAGTCATGCATGCAGATTTTTTCACACGGGGTGGAGTGGTGGGACCGCCAGAGGGAGAAGGAGAGTTTGGCAGGCATATTGTTTCCACACATGGGGAACGGTGCATAATAAGTCATCTTGCATGCCGGGCTAGGTATAGTCTCAATTCATTAAAAACATACACACCCTACACATGTTCATATTTCAAGGTGCACTAAATTATTGCATGCGATGATTAAGGCTGGCCATAATGGTGGTATCTTAGTTGGTATCATGCACACGGGAATAGCAAACATGTACACGGGAATAGCAAACATGCTGATGTGGCAAAAAAATTACTTGTCTAAAAAAAGGCAAAAAATTGCTCATTTATAGCCGGTCGAAGTCTCAAAGGGCGCGACCGCGTGAGGGAGGCGAAGGTCGTGGGAGGCGCGACGTTTGACGAAATTAAGTGAATTTACATCCACGCACCGGCATGGCGTGTGAATAGGCAGAAGCTATACCATTAGGCCTACGACATGGGTCTAGTAGACATGACATCTAGTGGTTCCCGAATAGTTCTCGAGTACTCTTTGGGGGCTTGCAGCCGTTTATCCACCAGGCATGCCAGCAACCCCACGCCGTTCGCACGCCCTACTCGTCCCCGTCTTCTACCTTACAACAGTTCGCTCCCAGTCGTCCCGTCCTTTCACATTAGTTCGCTCCCAGTTTTTTTGCGGGGTACAACAGTTCAACTTCTCCTAACCCTCCTCCAAAATCCATGGCCTCCAAAATCTCCATGGTCGCCGCTGAGTACCAGGTTAGATCCATCACCGGCGATCAATTCATCGTCATCTACACACGTGGATCCGAAACGGTGAAAGCATGGCTTGCTCGCTTCGTACACGTGTTCAACAGTTCAACGGATGAGTGGGTCGCTGGGCTAGATGTTGAGTACACCACAGTCCTGGGACGAGAGAAGGATCAAAAGGACAAAGAGAGGAAGAAGCCCGCCGTGATCTAGGTTTGCGTACATAACGTTTGCTTGGTCTACCACATATGCCATGCCGACGTTGAGTGCTAGGATTTTAAGAACTTCCTCAAGGACAAAAGAGTGAAATTTGTTACTCTAGGATTTAAGAACGACAGGGATGTCTTGCGTTGGATAGGTCTCATTGTAGGCCAGCCCTCCAATCTCCAGAAGGCAACCCTGGTGTCCTCCTCTCAACCTTCAATGCTGACCTTGGAATCAGCCATGATTGATCCTTCATACGCTAAACTGAAGAAACCTCATCACGAGTTTCATCATGCATGGGAGTCGAAGACATTAGATGAAGATCACATCCTGTACGCAGCAATGAATGCCTACCTTGGTTTAAATATCTACAAGGGTTGGATGGAGAAGCAGAGCCCAGTGTCCGGTTCAAGCAAAGAAGCGTCGGCGAAGAGGAAGAGGAAGAGGGACGAGGACGAAGTCGAGGACGTGGACTCGGACTCCGAGTACGTGGCAGTGTCGTTGCTCATGCTGGTTCTACTGCAGTGTCAAGAGGACTAGTTGCTTAGTTTATTTTCAAGGGTGTGTCGTGCTGAGGCCCCAGCAGAACTATGTTTACATTATTTCTCATTATTTGAACTCTTTAGTACGTACAGTAGTACTAGTACTATGTCTTACTACCGTTCTTCTTGCAGTTGGTACTACTACTCGTATCTTTGTGTTCCTACTGTACTTAATACGTTCATACTAGTAGTATAATTTGGGTCAGTCGATTTGTGAAAGAAGTTCGATGGAGCGAAGGAAGAAGATGGCAGAAGAGATGGAAGAAGCCCTTGTAGGCATCCATGTTGCATCAAACGGCTCACATGAGTCGACTGACCCAAATTGCTCCTTCAGATTGCAGGATCCACGTGGCATTCAAGGTCTCGAAGGTAGATTCCGCGTTCGCACCCGGTTTGTGGGTTCGACACGCGCGCGACCGGCTTCCACTGCGATAGCCACCATGCGCGCCTCCTCCGCGCAGGCGGAGACGACAATTACATGCTAGTTCCTCCTCGCCGGCGTGCTGGAGCACGTGCCCATCCTCCTCTTCGTACGCTGCGTGCATAGACGCGGCTCCACCAGCTGCTCGCGTGCTTGGCAGCGCGGCGGCATCGCGAGGAGGGACTGCAGACGACATGAGCGGGCGAGCCTTTGGCTTCATGGTACAGGGATGGCGGCGACACGGCGGTGATGGGCGAGAAATTGTTGGCCAGAGCAGGCGGGCGCCGGCATGCGCAACGGCGGCGGCATATTGATGAGTGCGCGTGCGGGAGCTTACTTTAGTTTTATATATAAGGTTGGTCAAACTTAAAAGAAAACCGTACTAGTACACATAAACATTACACTTAGGCAGCGCTTTTATTAGTTAGTACCACAGCCATGATACGGAATCCTGTGCAAGCGCGTGAACCGTGGTCGCGCGGTCGATCCAACGGTGTGTCACCGTGTCGTGCTCGAAGGACATCCACCGAACCTTTTTGTGTGTGTGAAAACAATCCTCGAATATTACTCAACTTTTTTTCCTGTGAAAGTTCTTGACACTGCAATATTTCCATATATTTGAATTTACCTCCTGTTCGTGTTTATTTGGATTTGGACGTTTTAGGTGCGCCCTAGTTTTTTTTAATACTGATTTTGTGTGTGTGACTGAGAGAGAACGTTTGTATGTGTCCATATGTGTGTTGTGGCGGAAGGGCAATGTGGAGACGGTGTGCGTGTGATACAGACATAGAGAGGTGTGAATGTGCAAATGATCATGCATGAGTGAGACATACACAGATGCCGATACGTTGTGTATACATGAGAGAACGGTCTTCTAGTTTACTTGTCTCTGTGTGTGTGTGAGAGAGAGGGGGGGAGAGAGAGACAGAGACAGAGAGAGGAGCATCCGTAACACAACAACCATCTCTCTCGATTCGTCCATCCCTCGCACGGTCGGATGCAACACATGCATCAACGCGCACATTTTGACACCCTCACCCGGCCCCTGTCCACCTCAAGGCTCGCACAATCTCTTCGTGAATACCCATTTCTCTCCTTAGGTTTGTTTTCTCTCAATATCTGACACACACACACACACAGAGAGAAAGAGAGACACGCAGCACAACACACACACACACACACACTCCCCCGAGCACACAATTCATCCCCATCCAAGGTTATAAGGCGACCACTCTCGCTTGTGCTTCTTTGCACCCCAACATGCACAACACCTCAATCTTCAAAGAGGGCATCGAGCAGATCAAAGACGGCGACCACACCGTTCTAGAGAATGCGGGGTCATTTGGAAGCAGGGTGATGTGACGACGGCTGACTGACTCCTCCCCCCACCCTCTCTCTCTCTCTTGCACAAAATTACCAATCCCTCTCTCCCCCGCACAAAATTTGTTGGGGAACGTAGTAATTTCAAAAAAATTCCTACGCACACGCAAGGTCATGGTGATGCATAGCAACTAGAGGGGAGAGTGTTGTCCACGTACCCTTGTAGACCGAAAGCGGAAGCGTTAGCACAACGCGGTTGATGTAGTTGTACGTCTTCACGGCCCAACCGATCAAGCACCGAATCTATGGCACCTCCGAGTTCTAGCACACGTTCAGCTCGATGACGATCCCCGGACTCTGATCCAGCAGAATGTCAGGGAAGAGTTCCGTCAGCACAACGGCGTGGTGACGATCTTGATGTTCTACCGTCGCAGGGCTTCGCCTAAGCACCGCTACAATATTATCGAGGATTATGGTGGAGGGGGGCACCGCACACGGCTAAGAGATCAATGATCAATTGTTGTGTCTATGGGGTGCCCCCCTGCCCCCATATATAAAGGAGCAAGGGGGAGGAGGTGCGGCCAGGCAAGGGGCGCGCCAGGAGGAGTCCTACTCCTACCGGGAGTAGGACTCCCCCCTTTTTCCATGTTGGACTAGGACTTGAGGGGGAAGGAGAGAGAGAGGGGAAAGGAAAGGGGGGGCGCCGACCCCCTCCTAGTCCAATTCGGACTTGGGGGGAAGGGCGCGCGGCTGCCCCTTGGCCTCCTCTCTACTTCCTCCACTAGGCCCATTAAGGCCCATTAGGTTACCGGGGGGTTCCGGTAACCTCCCGGTACTCCGGTAAAATGCCGGTTTCACCCGGAACACTTCCGATGTCCAAACATAGGCTTCCAATATATCAATCTTCATGTCTCGACCATTTCGAGACTCCTTGTCATGTCCGTGATCACATCCGGGACTCCAAACAACCTTCGGTACATCAAAATATATAAACTCATAATGAAACTATCATCGTAACGTTAAGCGTGCGGACCCTACGGGTTCGAGAACAATGTAGACATGACCGAGACACGTCTCTGGTCAATAACCAATAGCGGAACCTGGATGCTCATATTGGCTCCTACATATTCTACGAAGAGCTTTATCGGTCAGACCGCATAACAACATACGTTGTTCCCTTTGTCATCGGTATGTTACTTGCCCGAGATTCGATCGTCGGTATCTTAATATCTAGTTCAATCTCATTACCGGCAAGTCTCTTTACTCGTTCTGTAATACATCATCCCGCAACTAACTCATTAGCTGCAATGCTTGCATGGCTTAAGTGATGTGCATTACCGAGAGGGCCCAGAGATACCTCTTCGACAATCGGAGGGACAAATCCTAATCTCGAAATACGCCAACCCAACATGTACCTTTGGAGACACCTATAGAGCACCTTTATAATCACCCAGTTACGTTGTGACATTTGGTAGCACACAAAGTGTTCCTCTGGTAAATGGGAGTTGCATAATCTCATAGTCAGGAACATGTATAAGTCATTAAGAAAGCAATAGCAACAAACTAAACGATCAAGTGCTAAGCTAACGGAATGGGTCAAGTCAATCACATCATTCTCCTAATGATGTGATCCCGTTAATCAAATGACAACTCATGTCTATGGCTAGGAAACATAACCATCTTTGATCAACGAGCTAGTCAAGTAGAGGCATACTAGTGACACTCTATTTGTCTATGTATTCACACAAGTATTATGTTTCCGGTTAATACAATTCTAGCATGAATAATAAACATTTATCATGATATAAGGAAATAAATAATAACTTTATTATTGCCTCTACGGCATATTTCCTTCAGTCTCCCACTTGCACTAGAGTCAATAATCTAGATTACACAGTAATGATTCTAACACCCATGGAGCCTTCGTGCTGATCATGTTTTGCTCATGGAAGAGGCATAGTCAGCGGGTCTGTGACATTCAGATCCATATGTATCTTGCAAATTTTTATGTATCCCACTTGGACTAAATCCCGAATGTAATTGAAGCGTCTCTTGATGTGCTTGGTTCTCTTGTGAAATCTGGATTCATTTGCCAAGGCAATTGCACCAGTATTCTCACAAAAGATTTTCATTGGACCCGATGCACTAGGTATGACACCTAGATCGGATATGAACTCCTTCAACCAGACTCCTTCATTTGCTGATTCCGAAGCAGCTATGTACTCTGCTTCACATGTAGATCCCGCCACGACGCTTTGTTTAGAACTGCACCAACTGACAGCTCCACCGTTTAATGTAAACACGTATCCGGTTTGCGATTTAGAATCGTCCGGATCAGTGTCAAAGCTTGCATCAACGTAACCATTTACGATGAGCTCTTTGTCACCTCCATATGCGAGAAACATATCCTTAGTCCTTTTCAGGTACTTCAGGATGTTCTTGACCGCTGTGCAGTGATCCACTCCTGGATTACTTTGGTACCTCCCTGCTAAACTTATAGCAAGGCACACATCAGGTCTGGTACATAGCATTGCATACATGATAGAGCCTATGGCTGAAGCATAGGGAACATCTTTCATTTTTCTCTCTATCTTCTACGGTGGTCGGACATTGAGTCTTACTCAACTTCACACCTTGTAACACAGGCAAGAACCCTTTCTTTGCTTGATCCATTTTGAACTTCTTCAAAGCTTTGTCAAGGTATGTGCTTTGTGAAAGTCCAATTAAGCATCTTGATCTATCTCTATAGATCTTAATGCCCAATATGTAAGCAGCTTCACCGAGGTCTTTCATTGAAAAACTCTTATTCAAGTATCCATTTATGCTATCCAGAAATTCTATATCATTTCCAATCAGTAATATGTCATCCACATATAATATCAGAAATGCTACAGAGCTCCCACTCACTTTATTGTAAATACAGGCTTCTCCAAAAGTCTGTACAAAACCAAATGCTTTGATCACACTATCAAAGCGTTTATTCCAACTCCGAGAGGATTGCACCAGTCCATAACTGGATGGCTGGAGCTTGCACACTTTGTTAGCTTCCTTTGGATCGACAAAACCTTCCGGTTGTATCATATAAAACTCTTCTTCCAGAAATCCATTCAGGAATGCAGTTTTTACATCCATCTGCCAAATTCATAATCATAAAATGCAGCAATTACTAACATGATTTGGACAGACTTAGGCATCGCTACGGGTGAGAAGGTCTCATCATAGTCAATCCCTTGAACTTGTCTAAAACCTTTCGCAACAAGTCGAGCTTTGTAGACGGTAACATTACCGTCAGCGTCAGTCCTCTTCTTGAAGATCCATTTATTATCAATTGCTTGCCGATCAACGGGCAAGTCAACCAAAGTCCACACTTTGTTCTCATACATGGATCCCATCTCAGATTTCATGGCATCTAGCCATTTTCCAGAATCTGGGCTCACCATCGCTTCTTCATAGTTCGTAGGTTCATCATGATCTAGTAGCATGACTTCTAGAATAGGATTACCGTACCACTCTGGTGCGGATCTTACTCTGGTTGATCTACGAGGTTCGGTAGTAACTTGATCTGAAGTTTCATGATCATTATCATTAGCTTCCTCACTAATTGGTGTAGGTTTCGCAGAAACCGGTTTCTGTGATGTACTACTTTCCAATAAGGGAGCAGGTACAGTTACCTCATCAAGTTCTACTTTCCTCCCACTCACTTCTTTCAAGATAAACTCTTTCTCTAGAAAGGATCCATTCTTAGCAACGAATGTCTTGCCTTCGGATCTGTGATAGAAGGTGTACCCAACAGTTTCCTTTGGGTATCCTATGAAGACACATTTCTCCGATTTGGGTTCGAGCTTATCAGGTTGAAGCTTTTTCACATAAGCATCGCAGCCCCAAACTTTCAGAAATGACAACTTTGGTTTCTTGCCAAACCACAGTTCATAAGGTGTCGTTTCAACGGATTTTGATGGTGCCCTATTTAACGTGAATGCGGCCATCTCTAAAGCATAACCCCAAAACGATAGCGGTAAATCTGTAAGAGACATCATAGATCGCACCATATCTAGTAAAGTACGATTACGACGTTCGGACACACCATTACGATGTGGTGTTCCGGGTGGCGTCTGTTGCGAAACTATTCCGTATTGTTTCAAATGTAGACCAAACTCGTAACTCAAATATTCTCCTCCACGATCAGATCGTAGAAACTTTATTTTCTTGTTACGATGATTTTCAACTTCACTCTGAAATTCTTTGAACTTTTCAAATGTTTCAAACTTATGCTTCATTAAGTAGATATACCCATATCTGCTTAAATCATCTGTGAAGGTGAGAAAATAACGATATCCGCCACGAGCCTCAACATTCATCGGACCACATACATCTGTATGTATGATTTCCAATAAATCTGTTGCTCTCTCCATAGTACCGGAGAACGGCGTTTTAGTCATCTTGCCCATGAGGCACGGTTCGCAAGTACCAAGTGATTCATAATCAAGTGATTCCAGAAGTCCAGCAGTATGGAGTTTCTTCATGCGCTTTACACCAATATGACCTAAACGGCAGTGCCACAAATAAGTTGCACTATCATTATCAACTCTGCATCTTTTAGCTACAATATTATGAATATGTGTATCACTACTATCGAGATTCATCAAAAATAGACCACTCTTCAAGGGTGCATGACCATAAAAGATATTACTCATATAAATAGAACAACCATTATTCTCTGATTTAAATGAATAACCGTCTCACATCAAACAAGATCCAGATATAATATTCATGCTCAACGCTTGCACCAAATAACAATTATTTAGGTCTAATACTAATCCTGAAGGTAGATGTAGAGGTAGCGTGCCGACCGCAATCACATCGAC
The DNA here is from genome assembly GCF_003073215.2 of Triticum urartu. NCBI lineage: Eukaryota > Viridiplantae > Streptophyta > Magnoliopsida > Poales > Poaceae > Triticum > Triticum urartu. Next base: position 529,275,708 of record NC_053026.1, read on the forward strand.
TTTGGAACCATTTCCCACACGCATCGTCACCTCATCCTTCGCCAGTGTTCACTTAATCCATAGTCCCTGTTTCGAGTTGCAAATGTTAGCAACGGAACCAGTATCAAATACCCAGGTGCTACTGCGAGCTCTAGTAAGGTACACATCAATAACATGTATATCACATATACCTTTGTTCAGCTTGCCATCCTTCTTATCCGCCAAATACTTGGGACAGTTCCGCTTCCAGTGACCAGTCTGCTTCCAGTAGAAGCACTCAGTTTCAGGCTTAGGTCCAGATTTGGATTTCTTCTCCTGAGCAGCAACTTGCTTGCTGTTCTTCTTGAAGTTCCCCTTCTTCTTCCCTTTGCCCTTTTTCTTGAAACTAGTGGTCTTGTTGACCATCAAAACTTGATGCTCCTTCTTGATTTCTACCTCCGCAACCTTTAGCATTGCGAAGAGCTCGGGAATTGTTTTATTCATCCCTTGCATATTATAGTTCATCATGAAGCTCTTGTAGCTTGGTGGCAGTGATTGAAGAACTCTGTCAATGACACTATCAACCAGAAGATTAACTCGCAGCTGAGTCAGGTGATTATGGTACCCAGACATTCTATGTACATGTTCACTAACAGAACTATTTTCCTCCATCTTGCAGCTATAGAACTTATTGGAGACTTCATATCTCTCAATCCGGGCATTTCCTTGAAATATTAACTTCAACTCCTGGAACATCTCATATGCTCCATGACGTTCAAAACGTCGTTGAATACCCGGTTCTAAGCCGTAAAGCATGGCACACTGAACTATCGAGTAGTCATCAGCTTTGCTCTGCCAGACGTTCATAACATCTAGTGTTGCTCCAGCAGCAGGCCTGGCACCCAGCGGTGCTTCCAGGACGTAATTCTTCTATGCAGCAATGAGGATCATCCTCAAGTTACGGACCAAGTCCGTGTAATTCCTACCATCATCTTTCAACTTTGCTTTCTCAAGGAATGCATTAAAATTCAATGGAACAACAGCACGTGCCATTTATCTACAATCAAACATATACAAGCAAGATACTATCAGGTACTAAGTTCATGATAAATTTAAGTTCAATTAATCATATTACTTAAGAACTCCCACTTAGAAAGACATCCCTCCAATCTTCTAAGTGATCACGTGATCCGAATCAACTAAACCATAACCGATCATCACGTGAAATGGAGTAGTTTTCAATGGCGAACATCACTATGTTGATCATATCTACTATATGATTCACGCTCGACCTTTTGGTCTCAGTGTCTCGAGGCCATATCTGCATATTCTAGGCTTGTCAAGTTTAACCTGAGTATTCTGTTTGCGCAAAACTGGCTTGCACCCGTTGTAGATGGACGTAGAGCTTATCACACCCGATCACCACGTGGTGTTTGGGCACAGTGAACTTTGGCAACAGTGCATACTCAGGGAGAGCACTTTTATCTTGAAATTTAGTGAGAGATCATCTTATAATGCTACCGTCCATCAAAGCAAGATAAGATGCATAAAAGATAAACATCACATGCAATCAATATAAGTGATATGATATGGTCATCATCATCTTGTGCTTGTGATCTCCATATCCGAAGCACCGTTATGATCACCATCGTCACCGGCGCGACACCTTGATCTCCATCGTAGCATCATTGTCGTCTCGCCAATCTTATGCTTCTACGACTATTGCTACCGCTTAGTGATAAAGTAAAGCATTACAGGGCGATTGCATTGCATACAATAAAGCGACAACCATATGGCTCCTGCCAGTTGCCGATAACTCGGTTACAAAACATGATCATCTCATACAATAAAATTTAGCATCATGTCTTGACCATATCACATCACAACATGCCCTGCAAAAACAAGTTAGACATCCTCTACTTTGTTGTTGCAAGTTTTACGTGGCTGATACGGGCTTAGCAAGAACCGTTCTTACCTACGCATCAAAACCACAACGATAGTTTGTCAAGTTGGTGCTGTTTTAACCTTCGCAAGGACCGGGCGTAGACACACTCGGTTCAACTAAAGTTGGAGAAACTGACACCCGCCAGCCACCTGTGTGCAAAGCACGTTGGTAGAACCAGTCTCGCGTAAGCGTACGCGTAATGTCCGTCCGGGCCGCTTCATCCAACAATACCACCGAACCAAAGTATGACATGCTAGTAAGCAGTATGACTTATATCGCCCACAACTCACTTGTGTTCTACTCGTGCAAATAACATCAACGCATAAAACCTGGCTCTGATACCACTGTTGGGGAACGTAGTAATTTCAAAAAATTTCCAACGCACACGCAAGATCATGGTGATGCATAGCAACGAGAGGGGAGAGTGTTGTCCATGTACCCTCGTAGACCGAAAGCGGAAGCGTTAGCACAACGCGGTTGATGTAGTTGTATGTCTTCATGGCCCGACCGATCAAGCACTGAATCTACGGCACCTCCGAGTTCTAGCACACGTTCAGCTCGATGACGATCCCCGGACTCCGATCCACCAGAATGTCAGGGAAGAGTTCCGTCAGCACGACGGCGTGGTGACGATCTTGATGTTCTACCGTCGCAGGGCTTCGCCTAAGCACCGCTACAAAATTATCGAGGATTATGGTGGAGGGGGGCACCGCACACGGCTAAGTGATCAATGATCAATTGTTGTGTCTATGGGGTGCCCCCTGCCCCCGTATATAAAGGAGCAAGGGGGAGGAGGTGCGGCCAGGCAAGGGGCGCGCCAGGAGGAGTCCTACTCCTACCGGGAGTAGGACTCCCCCCTTTTCCATGTTGGACTAGGACTTGAGGGGGAAGGAGAGAGAGAGGGGAAAGGAAAGGGGGGCGCCGCCCCCTCCTTGTCCAATTCGGACTTGGGGGGGGAAGGGCGCGCGGCTGCCCCTTGGCCTCCTCTCTACTTCCTCCACTAGGCCCATTAAGGCCCATTAGGTTACCGGGAGGTTCCGGTAACCTCCCGGTACTCCGGTAAAATGTCGTTTTCACCCGGAACACTTCCTATGTCCAAACATAGGCTTCCAATATATCAATCTTCATGTCTCGACCATTTCGAGACTCCTTGTCATGTCTGTGATCACATCCGGGACTCCGAACAACCTTCGGTACATCAAAACATATAAACTCATAATGTAACTGTCATCGTAACGTTATGCGTGCGGACCCTACGGGTTCGAGAACAATGTAGACATGACCGAGACACGTCTCTGGTTAATAACCAATAGCGGAACCTGGATGCTCATATTGGCTCCTACATATTCTACGAAGATCTTTATCGGTCAGACCGCATAACAACATACGTTGTTCCCTTTGTCATCGGTATGTTACTTGCCCAAGATTCGATCGTCGGTATCTTAATACCTAGTTCAATATCATTACCGGCAAGTCTCTTTACTCGTTCTGTAATACATCATCGTGCAACTAACTCATTAGCTGCAATGCTTGCAAGGCTTAAGTGATGTGCATTACCGAGAGGGCCCAGAGATACCTCTCGGACAATCGGAGTGACAAATCCTAATCTCGAAATACGCCAACCCAACATTTACCTTTGGAGACACCTGTAGAGCACCTTTATAATCACCTAGTTACGTTGTGACGTTTGGTAGCACACAAAGTGTTCCTCTGGTAAACGGGAGTTGCATAATCTCATAGTCATAGGAACATGTATAAGTCATGAAGAAAGCAATAGCAACAAACTAAGTGATCAAGTGCTAAGCTAACGGAATGGGTCAAGTCAATCACATCATTCTCCTAATGATGTGATCTCGTTAATCAAATGACAACTCATGTCTATGGCTAGGAAACATAACCATCTTTGATCAACGAGCTAGTCAAGTAGAGGCATACTAGTGACACTCTGTTTGTCTATGTATTCACACAAGTATTATGTTTCCAGTTAATAAAATTCTAGCATGAATAATAAACATTTATCATGATATAGGGAAATAAATAATAACTTTATTATTGCCTCTAGGGCATATTTCCTTCAAAATTGTCAATCCCTCAACCCACGAGATCCTTCCCCTCTCATCCATGTTTTTCCAACTCTCTCATCAAACATGTTGTCTCTTCTCCTTCCACGTATACAGAATCCAGATGCACACACATCTCATGTATATTACATGTATCCATCTTTCTCACAGACCTAACTTCATCCTCTCTCTTTCTCTCTCTATCTCTCTCTGTCTCTATCTCTGTCTCGTTAGGTTTGTCTCCTACTCTCTCGTCCACATACATACAATCTTTCCTGCCCTATCTGCTCCATCTTCAAAAGCTCTCTCTGCACGTTTCATTCACACATGGGATATGTCAAAATGTTGCTTCTATAATGGCTGATGTAGAGTTATGGTTGTTTTTGTTGCATCCTACAAAGTAATAACTATGAAATGCATTTAGATTCTCATTTGACTAGGGTTATGTGAGTTTGAGCATGTTGTGAAGTACTATAGACCTTGTATACATCTTGGGATTCAACAATGATTGTAACTATTGAATTGTACACACCATTACATTCGAAGTCAATAGCCTAATATATTTATTTCACAATTTCAACAAATGATTAGTTCATTACAAACTAAGAAAACAAATGTGTACTCCCTCCGTTTTTATTTAAGTCCGCGTATTAGCATTGGTCAAAGTCAAGTTTTGTAAACTCTCAAAAAGCTTATAACAAAAAATATTAACATATACAATAACAAATAAATACCATTAGATTCATTATTGAATGTACTTTCACATCATACATATTTGTTATGGTAAATGTTTATATTTTTCTATAAACTTGGTCAAACTTTAGGAAGTTTGACTTCGGTCAAACCTAATATGCAGAGTTTACTACTACTACTCGCTAGTTGCTTAGTCGAATCACTCAACATGCCACACGGGGAGTCCAGTGTCACAAAATTTTGAGGTCGGCGGGAAAATCTCCCGCGGCCCTGATTCGAGCAGTGGGAAGTTACCATCATAGCTTTCGGAACAGGCCTACGGATGACGCTTGGTAGGGGGCTGTTTTCGTAACTTCAGGTTCACCCTACCCAGCCAACCCCACCCCGACAACCAAAGTAGTACACCTGAATACTCCCCATTTTCTATCCCCACCGCAAAATAGACTTCTCCACGGCACCGCAGCCTTCGTGCTCCTCCCCTTTACATCGGTGCACTCGTCCACCGCAGCGCATCTACCTCATCGACGACCTCGTACGCCGCACTGGAGCCGGTCCACCGTCGTCATCGTACACGGAGCCTCTTCCCCGGCATCGTCTTCCACGGTCTCGGATCTGCTTCCCGGAAGCCGACGCCAAGCGCAGAAGTACCACCGTCGTGGACAATGAACTGACTCCCGTTGCCGACCATGACTCACAGAGGCCGCCACGACCATCGTTCTCCTCCTCGATTGGTAATGTGTGTATTGAATCACTTAGCAGTACATGTGCAGTTCCAATTTTGTTCATAGCTACCCTTCAAATTTCCTAGGTGCTATTGTTCCCGTAAAAGTAATTGGTTATAGCCTCCATTGTCCAACAGAATATCAGCTTGTAATTGTGCGTCGCTCCTGTATCGCGCTATGCTTGGGTAGGTTTTTCATCTGCAACCAGTAGTGTGGAAAATGATGGAAAGGTTTTTAGAACTAGCAAGATGCCCATGCGTTGCACGCATCAAGATGCATTTGTATGAGTAGTTTATCTTGTGGGAGAAAAGGATGAATGAGGGAAGGCCTTATTTGCAAATCTGGAGAGGGGTATGGGTATCTTTTTGCAAAATTCCCATTTGTTTCCTTCCTATCTGTCAGATATAAATCGGACGACCTATATTGCAAGAAAAAAAAGTATAGAGAAAAAAAAGTAGACAGTAAAGGAAGTAGAGATAAATATTAAATATTAAATAAATATAACAGTAGAGAAGAGAGTAGAGATAGCATGTTGAGATTTTTAAAGCGCCGCACATTGCGATTTTGTTGAAGATGCTCTAACATGGCAGACGAGTGCTTTAATGTTGCCCACAAGATGCGTGAGTATTACTAGTAGTATATTTTTCTTGCCATGTTGAGATTTTAAAACCAAGAGTGCGAACATGCAGAGGAGCAATGAAGACCAAATACGGGATATTCGGGACATCTTCAAGGAGCATGGCAAGTTAAAGAGGAGCTGCACCGAACCTGTAAAACGAGCTTTGGTAAGTAACACCCTTTCAATTACTTTCGTGTAGCCTCGTGTTCTTCGATGTGTATATGCTGTAGTTTCTGTTTCTCTTAAGCGTGGTGTTCTTCGATGTGTAATAAGAAGAGTATTAATTGTCCTAATGCTTTCATTTTTAGCTTGATGTAGGAAGTGGGTGTTCTCACCTTGTAGTCAGTTTTTATTTTTTTCCTTTTGAATTCACTTCTCCGAGTTCTGTTTATCTGGCTTCTACTAAATGGATCTAGGTTGCTCTGAGTATTCATCTAAAAAAGAAGTAACTTCATGTCAGGATGCAGTTCCTGCGAGGAGGGAAGTATGGTCAGCCTCGAGATCATGTTTCCAAAATGAGGCTGGATTACACACAAGGTGTCAGTTCCCTAATGATGCTAGATTAGACACAAGGTGCAAATTCCCAGATGATGCTGGATTACACACAAGTCAGGTGGAGTCGTCAGCTGTTCGTGTCCTCGTGGCATTAGTAAAGGCTGAAAGAAAGCATGCAGCAGCCCTTGAGAATGTAGCTGAGTTCCTGAAGAAGCGAAAAGAGCAATCAGATGCTCTCTTCACCCAAGCCAAAGAAGAGATGGAAGAAGCCAGAAATAAGCTAGCAGAGGCAGAGCAGGCTAGGCGTATCCTGCTATCTAAAACTGTTGTCAATACAAAATTTCCTTCATAATAGCTAGGTTCAAATGTTTATCCAGTCAGCATGCTTGTTGTGATGCCCATGCACCTACTGATGTGGCACAAAATGTATTTTTTTGGTTCATGTAATAACAGCAATTATTTTCCAAACAATAACAGACGAAGCATTGGACATCGTATAGTTCACACGCAAGCCCGACATTCCAAGTTCAACTTCCACATCAAACTCATGTTCACAGATATCTGCACATTCATACATAATGTCCACAACCATGATTCACTTCAAAGCCAAAAAAATGTGAGGAGAGTTATAAATAAAGAAAATCCTCTACTACTTCCTCCTACCAGTGCGAGCACAACAAGTCAAGACCATGCGTAAATTAATTATATTTTAGTCATTTTTTGTGTTCTAAAATGCCTGCAGGCGGGGCAGTCTTAAGCTGGTTGCACCCTGTGAGGAGGCATGCTCAACCGGGCCTGCAGCGACTGCGGCCCTCTTGGCCGACACGCCGGTTCAATGCCTGCGCTATGAGAGGTCACGTCCGTGTCAGAGCAATTACGCGGCGAGGAGCCGTGCTCAGCTGACTATTCCTACAAAGGTGCTCCACCACATACCCGGTACCCACGAATGAAGAAATCGTGCACCTAGGGTTTTAGGGTTTATTTGTTAACGTCGCCTTTAAGTAACACTCATGTGTGCGAGACAGCGAGAGGCCGACTACGTGTGTGCGCCTCTTCTCTTCGTATATGTACTCCACCGTTTGTCTAGTGTCCAAAAAATTATAATAACTACTAGCAATGTGCCAATGCGTTGCCACACGATCAAAGTAGATTAATACATATTCACCGATTTGATAGAAAAAAAGTCTAGTTTTGAAATACGTATATCACTAAAAATATGTTATGTTTCACTCAAAATATATTCCTTTGTTGGTTTTGATGAGATAAGGGAGGAATGTTGTTGGTTTCAAGATTCTAGAAGTGGTATATGTCTAATTTCTACTCTTACTAGCAAGATGCCCGTGCGTTGCACGGAACATCAATATCTTGTGGGAGAAAAGGATGGACGAGGGAAGGCCTTATCTGCAAATGTGGTGAAGAGTGCGGGTAAATTGCCATATTTTCCTTTCTATCTGTCAGATATAAATCAGACTACCTACATTGCAGGATGGCAGGCCCGCCATCATCACCAACTCTATTTTTTATCCCTACTCTTATAAAAAGCATTGTCGGTGATGATCGTGTGCCTGCCATCCTGTAATATAGGCCGTCCGATCTATATCTGATGGATAGGAAGGACACTATGGCAATTTTGCAAAAAATATACCCACACCCCTCTCCACATTTGCAAATAAGGCCTTCCCTCGTTCATCCTTTTCCCCCACAAGATAAACTACTCATACAAATGCATCTTGATGTTCCGTGCAACGCATGGGCATCTTGCTAGTTGTCGCAAAAATCCCAATGTGTGTGTGAGAGAGAGGGAGAGTGGAGGAGTACGGAGTGCATGTGTGACAAAGACACAAGGAGTGTGTGTGCGATAGGTATCAACTTAAAATGAGGTGATAGTGTGTGTGTGCACGATCGAGAGGGCGTGTCTCAAGAAGGGAAGAAAAATCTACATAGATACAAGGAGCGGGAGAGAGGCATGTATGCGATGGTAGAAGCACGAGTGTGCGGGTGTATAAACCTATCGAGAGGCTAGCTAGTCGATAAATGTTTGTGAGAGAAATACGAGTCGGGGTGCGAAAGCGAGAGTTTTGTGTGTGAGAGAGAGAGACGGTAGTTGGGAAGGGGAGTGGAAGCAGGAGTTGTGTGTGTGTGTCTGTGAGAGAGAGAGAGAGAGGAGATGGTAGTCGGGGTTGTCTGATCGGTAAACAAATGAATAATGTCAGTCTGGGATGGAGACGAAAAGGAGACCGCAACAAATGTTGTGTCTACAGGAGAGAGAGAGAGAGAGCGTAATTTTAGTGGTATGAGTCATATGTAGAGACATATAGGGTGTGTGAGAGAATCCCATAGAGAGAAAGACAAAGTTAAAGACAAGTGGAGACTATGTGTGTGGCGGTGAAAAAGAAAGCTTAGGTACCGAGTGATACCAGAGAACAATAGAGACGTGAGAGATAATGAAAACCGTGTAATGTATAATGATAGGGAGAGTGTGACACTTCTCAAGGGAGACGTCAAGAGACCATGTTTGCGAGGATAGGAGAAACATGAAGTGAGCATGCGGGTGAGCTGGAGAAAAGAGAGAGATAGCTACCTGAAGGAGCATGCATGCGAGAGAGATGGGCGTGAAAGGAGTGAACAAAAAAGGGATTCAAATATTTGAATTCAAGATGATGATACATGTAATCCATACTCGAACCAAAATTGATGTATCAAACATGCATACTCATATGAATTCACGCACATCTATGTTATTTAATATGTAGATATTACTGATCCATACATTTTAGTAGAACATAATGTTAAATTTTTTAGAATTCAACCTTAAGATTTCGAGATCGTTGTATATGTAAATCATATTATACATATAAAGGAGCAGAATTCTTTGTTGTGCTTTTGAAAGTATATATAAAAAATGATGTATATAGAATGTAATTCCAATTGAAAATGGATCCGGCCTAGAAAAAAATAGAATACAAACGGGATTCGAATTGAGTTGGCACGGTAAACATGCACTCTGCAAAATTTGAATGAAGCGGGGAAAGTCACAGTAAACGCCCGAAACCAAAATCTGCGAGATGGAAATCACTACTGCCTATCCCTGCCACGCAAAGCCTATCTGCTGGATTTCTATAGGTTTCGATAGGGGTAGGTTTGTAATTTCACCCAAACGTGACGTAACCGCCTCTCACCCGGATTCATACACGGTGGGCGCCAAAACACAGTGTGTCCTCGACCGAAATCGACTCCCTCCCCGATTCATATTCATACACGGTGGGCGCCAAAAACAAACTCTCGTCGGCAAATATTCGGTGTATGCGAGATTACCGTCCTATCCCCAACCGACTAATGATGCTGTGATGTAGTAGAAATTTGAAACAGGGGCTAAGTTTGTAAATTTCCTTGCATTTGACACAAGCGCGCCCTGAATACATGGTTCCCCCTTCCTCTCTACCTCCCTTTTCCCCATTCGTACTCCGTGGGTGCCAAAACACCCTCTCCACCCCACCCTCCTTCGTCCGCCGTTGTCCGCCACCCCATCCACCGCCGTCCTCCTCCACCATGCCAGAGCTGATACCCCGACGCCGCCGTCCATTACAAGAGATCGACCTCTCTCATCCACGGCTTCGGACCGGGATCCTTGCATCCCGTCCTCTCGCTTCATCCCCGCCGTCGTCCACCTTGCCGGCGCCGCTCCTACGACCATCTCGTCCACCGCACCCCGCTGCCACCGTCTACCCTCCTAGATCTGCTTCCACACCGCTGACAACCATCGCTACTGCAGCACCGTCAAATTCTCAGTAGATGCGTACACGGTGCCGCACCAGAGGCGGTACTCTTTCGTATCTGCTCAACTTATTTATCGCAGCAAGAAAATAGATCGCCGCTGCTTTACTCTCAATTCTTGTCTTGGTTGCGAAGTTGCCTTTGTCCGGTTTGCACCTTCAGATCCGCCATGGCACGCTCAACACTATACTCCCAATGGTTATGGTTTTCCCCTTTTTTATTCCACACTAGTTAAATCACAGTAGACTAAATTACAAAATTTGGTCAGTCGATTTTTCAGAGCTCGCCGGAGTTCGCCGGTGCGATCGAAGGGGCTCGGGTGGTTGTGGGGCCTCGCCGAATGAAGAAAACTCGACGCGGGTGGGGGTTGGAGTGGGGGTGGGGTGGGGGTGGCGGAGGAACACAGGCGGTGGGGGCCGGTGGTCCGGCCGGTGGCCCGTGTGGTGTTTTGTATGGGAAGAATCAGAGACGAGGAACAAGAAGGGTTAGGAGACGTATGATCTTCATCCAACCACCTGAAATGGTCGAGAGACAGCTGGGAGTTGCATTCTTAATGCGCTCTGGTTCATCATGTGTGGGCACTGCGCAACCAACATTTTATTATCCAAAATCTGCTTGCTCTTCTTTACCATGTTCCTCTTCCGTTCTTCTTTAATATGTACTCTCTCCGTTCCTAAATACAAGTCTTTGTATAGATTCCACCATGGACTACATATGGAGCAAAATGTGTGAATCTACACTCTAAAATGTATTTGGATACATCTGTATGTGATCCATAGTGGAAATCTCTACCAAGACTTATATTTTGGAACGGAGGGAGTATGATAGTAGTACAATATGTTCCTTGTACTGAAGATGAGCAGGGACATTCGCAGTGTAGAGGTCTATACGGTCGGTTGTGATGGACACTTTGAGCCTCTTTGATTCGTAGGATCTTGTAAACATAGGAATAGGATTTGTAGTGGTCTGCCCACTTGAATCCTATAAGAATAGCAAGGAAATGCGGGGAGCTGTGTCGCCTTTGAGAGTTACACTGATATTAATAGTACCGCACCTTCACTTGAAGAGAGCTGGTATCCGAAGCCTTTCTAGCCGTACCGGCAATACTAGCACATATATTCCAGCAAGTTCCACTTTGCTGATTTTACTATGATGCTTAAGGTTTTCCCGTTATATCTATACTATGATCTGTGTAGCTGCTTTGTGTCGCACTAGCAGCAGTCCACTCTTGAAGCTAAACACTGCAATGACTTACAAAATTGGCACCAAGGCATTGAGTGCCATTCTGGACGCAATGAAACTCATACGCTCCCCACCTGTCGATTCTTGTTCAGAATATGATCCTAATGACTATTCTAACCTCGGGGAGTCAAAGGCAGATGGCCTGTCCTGTCCTGTTCACCCATCAAGGTGCCTGTTCTAATTTGGCAATGTTTTATTGTTTGCGGGTATCTTGCATATGTTGTCTTGCATTTCTTCTACTTTGTTGCACCGCCATCTGCTTAGTTTACTCACCATATATGTAGAGATGCCATGCCCATCCATTATCAATACATATTCTATCTGTCATCATACCATGTTTTTCCACTCAAATGTTGTTCTTGTGCATCAGACATCAAAAAGGAAGAGGGTGATTGCCGAACCTGAAGGAGCACCAGCAAAGTCCTTGAAAAACGTGGTGGTGCCGGAGAAATCAGACAACACCCCACTTATATTGGCTGTACAACCAGTGAGACAAAACGTAGGACCGACTCCAGCAGACTGTACCCATACTTCACTGGCCACACCACTAGCCCCACCACACAGGACCTGCACTCTAGCAAAAGGTATACCGATTTCATTTTCCATAGCACCAGCTGTACCACAAAAAAATCCCACTCCAGCAAAAAGTACAGCAAGTCCACCGGCCGAAGACCTATCCCAACTGTAGAGACGGACAATTCCTATAGATTGGAACCCATTCCATTTATTCCTAGTTTAAAAGACAATGCTTTCAATGTTGTTAGGGACTATGTGCATATATTCCCATCATGGGAAGATTATTGTGAAGACAAACACCATTTTCACATCTTCATGTCCAACTTAATTGTAAGTGCTATTATTCATGGTTATTATTTTCCTGTTTTCTGCTGATTGAACACATCAATGATTTACATTACATTGTTGTAACTAGGCGAGGGTCAATCTGGATAGTCATGACGAGCAAAGCTTGCTTGTTCTTTTCAAGGAAGCATTGCAGCAGTATCGGTGTTACCTGAGGAAATCACACTTTGATGGAAAGTCTATAAACGAATTTCCGGTGAAGTCTCCTGTGCTAAATTTAGAAGACATTGAATGGAAAAACATTGTTATGCACTCGTCTCGTTCCCAAGATGAGGTACTGTCTATGAAATCACATGACAATTTGAACTTCTACTTTTCCACATGTGCCTTACGGATCTTTTTTGCAGCAAATTTGCTCGAAGAAGAATTCCGGTTTGACAAGAACGACAGGATATCGCAAATATGCTGCCCGCTGCTTTGCTCTTGTTAGTACCTGTTGTCCTGTATCACTGTACTTGCATACATACCTGGTTCATTATGTGAAAGCAGTATGCATGATAGCTTGCTTATCAATTGTTCGCTCCAAATTATCTGATCTGTATGAATGGTTACATTAGTGTAGAATATATCCAATGCCAATGTTTTTTTAGCTCTGCATTGTTCTTGTAAGTACATGTTGTCCTTTATCAGTGTACTTATAATGACAGGTAGTTGTTCATGTACCATCACTCTGCAGCTTCTTTTCCTTTGCCCTCCATTTTCTACACATCAGATCTATATTTACTCTTACCATAAGGTTGGTACTGAAGAAGTTTAGCTACGCATTGCTCTTGGCTGTACCTTTTGCCTGTATCGCTGCACTTACATTTATAGCTACTTGGTTATGTAGCATCACTCTTCATCTTATCTTAAATATTCTCCATTTTTTCGTATATTATCACATCTATATTTACTCTTAACAAAATGTATAATAAAGGCAATGCTTTTGAAGAAGATTCTGTGGTAAACTTCTTGAATTGCCCCCTCCCCCCCATTAGCATGGACAAGACCTTTATAGATCATGTCTTCACCAATAATGTAAGTTTGTCCATCTCAAGCCTTCAAACTTTGTTGTATATATTTGGTTAGGCATGACTGCAACAGCTGTTTATTTTTGGTGTTTGCATCAAATTGCTTGTTTAAATTTTATTATGCAGTTCATAAACAAAAGTTTGTCCTTTCTCAATTTAAGTTTTCAGTTGTACAACCAAGTTCCTTCTTCATACCATGTAAATTAAACTATAAAGAGCAAGTGATCTTCTTTTGCACTGCATGTATGCTTCTGTTCTTCATACGTAATCCAGTGGTGTGGTGAACCTACCCACTACAGCACAATGTCATATTCTGCAATGTCTTAACTATGAACAATGTCATATCATTCTACTATTATTTAAACCGTCTCTTTATTTGCCAATCTGAAATGGTATAAATTGGCAGCACACTAACCATTGATACTTATGAGTTCTTGATCTGTAATCCAGTGGTGTCGTGAAGCTGCCAACTCCTTCACAATGTCATTTCCTGCCATTGACCTGAACAATACCATATTGTGTTAATGCAATTTTAAACTGTGTCACTTTATTCGTCAGTAAGAAATGTGATGAATTGTCAGCACTGATACTTTTATGTGCAAAACCTGTCATATGTCTGCTTGTTTATCTTTCAGAGTGAGGAGGATATAAGTGTTGAACAAGCGCAGTCTCATCATCTTGCTCAGGTGCTTGCGCTGCAGCTCCCCAGTAGGGCTAACCTTTCTTGAACTCTATTGAAGTGCTGTCGGTTTTGTATATTATTTTGTCGGCGTGTTTATTTGCACTGGTGGCGATCTTTGATGCCCAGTGTATGTAATCTGATGTCTGCTTGTGCTTTATTATCGTATTGGCGAACTTTGATGCCCAGTGGATGTAATATGCCGTAATTTCTTTATTGTATAGTCTACGTTTTTTCTTATTCATGATGCTGCAGTTATTTTACTGTATATATATCATGTCTTCGAAGTAAACCAGCCAAACCGTAAAATTACGGTACATAATCGGGCCGTCATGCAATTACGATGTAGGTTGGGCCTGAAACGTGCCGAACAGCTCACGGGCCGGCAGTAGCCCGAAATGAACCCCGACTCATGATTGTGCAAATCAAATCATGGGCTTATAACAGGCCAAAATTGTCTCGGTCCTTGTTTGGCCCAATCAGATGTCGGCTGCGAGTAGGCCGGATGCAAACTGGGTCGTAGTTAGGCCCAACTATATGACGGGCTTTTAACAGGCCGAAATTAATATAGGGACGAAATGTTAAACGGGCCCTTAACAGGCCAAAACTAATATTAGGCCGAATTACTAAGTGGGCCTTTAGCAAGTGGGCCCAAAAGCATATTGTCCAATTGACGGGCCAAATCTCATATGGGCCATAATTGAGCCCAAAGCCTCTTAAAGGGCCGGACCTGATCTGGGCCGTAATTTGGCACAGAACGTGGTAGGCTTTTAATGGGTCAGATCTCATATGGGCCACTATTAGGCCCGGAGCGTGGCAGGACATTAATGGACTGGATTAAATATGGGGCGGCATATGGCCCAAAACATGGCAGCCAGTTAATGGGCCGGCCTACTAGGTGATACGTCTCCAACGTATCTACAATTTTTGATTGCTCCATGCTACACTATCTACTGTTTTGAATGTTTATGGGCTTTATTATACACTTTTATATCATTTTTGGGACTAGCCTATTAACCCAGAGCCCAGTGCCAGTTTCTGTTTTTACCTTGTTTTAGGGTTTCGAAGAAAAGGAAAATCAAACGGAGTCCAATTGACCTGAAACTTCACGGAACTCATTTTTGGAAGCAAAGAAGCCCAGAAGACTTGAAGTACACGTAAGGGAAGCTTCGAGGAGGCC
Source organism: Triticum urartu (assembly GCF_003073215.2). Lineage (NCBI taxonomy): Eukaryota > Viridiplantae > Streptophyta > Magnoliopsida > Poales > Poaceae > Triticum > Triticum urartu. The sequence continues at coordinate 529,290,946 of NC_053026.1, forward strand.
ATGAGGTAGGGGGGCGCCCACCCCCCTAGGGCGCGCCCTCCACCCTCGTAAGCCCGTCGTGGCCCCCTGACGTACTTCTTCCGCCTATATATCTCCATATACCCTAAAAACATCCAAGAGCACAATAGATCGGGAGTTCCGCCGCTAGAAGCCACCGTATCCACCGAACACCAATCTAGACCCGTTTCGGCACCCTACCGGAGGGGGAAACCCCTCTCCGATGGCCATCTTCATCATCCCGGGGCTCTCCATGACGAGGAGGGAGTAGTTCTCCCTCGGGGCTGAGGGTATGTACCAGTAGCTATGTGTTTGATCTCTCTCTCTCTCTTGTGTTCTTGAGGTGATACGATCTTGATATATCGCGAGCTTTGCTATTATATTTGGATCCTATGATGTTGCTTCCCCCCCTCTACTCTCTTCTAATGGATTGAGTTTCCCCTTTGAAGTTATATTATCGGATTGAGTCTTTAAAGATTTGAGAACACTTGATGTATGTCTTGCCGTGCGTATCTGTGGTGACAATGGGATACCACGTGATTCACTTGATGTATGTTTTGGTGATCAACTTGCGGGTTCCGCCCATGAACCTATGCATAGGGTTGGCACATGTTTTCATCGTGATTCTCCAGTAGAAACTTTGGGGCACTCTTTGAGGTTCTATGTCTTGGTTGAATAGATGAATCTGAGATTGTGTGACGCATATCGTATAATCATACCCACGCATACTTGAGGTGACATTGGAGTATCTAGGTGACATTAGGGTTTCGGTTGATTTGTGTCTTAAGGTGCTATTCTAGTACGAACTCTAGGGCTGTTTGTGACACCTATAGGAATAGCCCAACAGATTGATTGGAAATAATAACTTTGAGGTGGTTTCGTACCCTACCATAATCTCTTCGTTTGTTCCCCGCTATTAGTGACTTTGGAGTGACTCTTTGTTGCATGTTGAGGGATAGTTATGTGATCCAATTATGTTAGAATTGTTGAGGGAACTTGCACTAGCGAAAGTATGAACCCTAGGCCTTGTTTCAACGCATTGCAATACCGTTTACGCTCACTTTTATCATTAGTTACCTTGCTGTTTTTATAATTTCAGATTACAAATACCTTTATCTACTATCCATATTGCACTTGTATCACCATCTCTTCGCCGAACTAGTGCACCTATACAATTTACCATTGTATTGGGTGTGTTGGGGACACAAGAGACTCTTTGTTATTTGGTTGCAGGGTTGCTTGAGAGAAACCATCTTCATCCTATGCTCCTACGGATTGATAAACCTTAGGTCATCCACTTGTGGGAAATTTGCTACTATCCTACAAACCTCTGCACTTGGAGGCCCAACAACATCTACAAGAAGAAGGTTGTGTAGTAGACATCAAGCTTTTTTCTGGCGCCGTTGTCGGGGTGGTGAGTGCTTGAAGGTATATCTTTAGATCTTGCAATCGAGTCTTTTAGTTTCTTGTTTTAGCACTTGTTTAGTTTATAAAAGAAAACTACAAAAATATGGAATTGAGTTTGTCTCATACGCTTCACCTTTTTAATATGTTTCGTAAGTATGATGGAAAGGAAAATTGTGCTCAAATGCTAGAAGAAGAATTACATAGAATGCTTGGCATAAAATATGTGAATGATGAGCATGATTGCAATGTTGTTAGTACAAATTCTTTGAATATCCATGATACTAATGATGATTGCACTAGTTATGATGAAAATGTCTCCTATAAACATGTCAATTTTTGTGGAGTGCATTGGGTTTGTAAGTACACACCAAATAGGGAAGATAGATATTGCAAGAGGCATAAATACTTAGAAACTAAATTGTTGCAAGAAAGGCTAGATGATTGTGCTGAAGATTTAAATTTTCTTAGCCGTACTTGTGGACTTTGCAATGAAAGTGGTCATTTAGCTATCCGATGCAAATTGTTTCATGATCTAATCGTGCCCAAAAATTGTGATGAGTTGATTTCCCTTGCACATTATAATGAACTTAGCTTGCTTATGGGTTGCGAAGAAATGAAACATATAACTGGGGATCTTCCAGAATTTGCCCATTATAAACTTCTTGGATTTGACCTAGAGGAAATTTATATGTATTGTGCGGTGAATTGCATTGAAAATCCTTATTTTGCCAATTACATAAAGAAAAGAAAACAAATAGAAGATGAAGAGAATACTAACGAAAGGGAAGAGACTTCCCAATATCCTCCCATTATTTCTTATGATGAATTAGGTAACGAGGAGGAGCCTCCTATTCGACCAATCTCATTAATAAGGAGCTCCAAAAAGAGGATTGAACCCACACATGATGTGGTGAAGAAGAAGAAAAGAAAAAGGAAGAGAGGTAAAAAGATATCTCCCCCAAATAATGCTGCTCCCATTACTATTGTGCCTCATGAAAATATAATTGTGGAAGATAATAATATTTCTTATGATCTTGAAAATCTTTTTGGCACTTGCTTGGAAGAATATGATAATTGCTATACTATTGGTGCTATCTATACTATTAATGATGAGAGTGATTATGCTTATGATATGAAAAGGCCCAAGCTTGGGGATGCTATGTTTGATGAAGATGATGTTTTCGAAAATATATTTGCTGCAATTAATGTTTATCCCAAGCTTGGGGATGCTACGTTTAATTGAAATGATATTTTTAGTCTCCCAAGTTTTGATATGCAAATTTATAATGATGATAGCATGCCTCCTACTTATGATAATTATTGTGATGATACTTATGCTATAAAAATTAGTGATTATATTTATAAAAAAATTCATGATTATTATTACCCCTTTATGAACATTACTCTTTTAATGTGGAAACAATTTATAGTATTCGAGTTTCTTATGATACTCCCACTATTCCGAATGAGAAGAATTTTGCCTATGTGGAGAGTAATAAAATTTCTATGCTTGTAGATCATGAAAAGAATGCTTTAGGTGCTGGTTATATTGTTGAATTCATTCATGATGCTACTGAAAATTATTATGAGGGAGGAATATATGCTTGTAGGAATTACAATAATATCAAGTTTCCTCTCTATGTGCTTAAAGTTTTGAAGTTATGCTTGTTTTACCTTCCTATGCTAGTTGATTATTGTTCCCATAAGTTGTTTGCTCACAAAATACTTATGCATAGGAAGTGAGTTAGGCTTAAATGTGCTAGTCATATTCTTCAATATGCTCTCTTTATGTTACAATTCTTATCTTTTATGTGAGCATCATTGAAATCATCGTGCCTAGCTAGGGGCGTTAAACGATAGCGCTTGTTGGGAGGAAACCCAATTTTGTTTGTGTTCCTTGCTTTTTGCTCCTGTTTAGTAATAAATAATTCATCTAGCCTCTGTTTATATATGGTTTTATGCTTTTAATTATTGTTTGTTCCAAGTAGAACCTTTGGGAAGACTTGGGGAAAGTCTTGTTGATCATGCTGTAAAAAACAGAAACTTTAGCGCTCACGAGAATTACTGCCATTTTTATTTGGAGAGTGCTATTTAGTTAATTATTTTTGAAGATGATTAATAGACAAATTACTCAGGTCCAACAATTTATTTGAGAATTGTATGAGTTCCATAAGTATACGTTTGATTCAGATTACTACAGACTATTCTGTTTTTGACAGATTCTGTTTTCATCGTGTTGTTTGCTTATTTTGATAAATCTATGAGTAGTATCAGAGGGTATGAACCATAGAGAAGTTGTAATACAGTAGATATTACACCAATATGAATTTATAATGAGTTCATTACAGTACCTTATGATGGTGATTTGCTTTCTTATACTAACGGAGCTTACGAGTTTTCTGTTAAGTTTTGTGTTGTGAAGGTTTCAAGTTTTGGGTAAATATTCGATGGACTATGGAATAAGGAGTGGCAAGAGCCTACACTTGGGGATGCCCAAGGAACCCCAAGGTAATATTAAAGGATATCCAAGAGCCTAAGCTTGGGGATGCCCCGGAAGGCATCCCCTCTTTCATCTTCGTTCATCGGTAACTTTACTTGGAGCTATATTTTTATTCACCACATGATATGTTTTTTGCTTGCAGCGTCAATTTATTTTGTTAATATTTGCTTTCTGTTATTTAGAACAATGTTTTGCATCTTTTATTTCAATAAAAGTGGCATTGATAGCCTTTACTATGCCTATTTTAGAAGTCCACATGTTTCTGTTTGAAAACAGAAAGTTTACCGCTGTTCCAATAATTCCCTAGAAAAGTCAGAATGTGATAAAATGTTGAAACCTTTTGCATATTAAGCTCTGATAAATTTACTACAGTGGTAATTTTCTTTCATAATTTTTGGAGATAGGGAAGTATGGATCTTGCTGCACTCTTTACAGGCTGTCCTTTTTAGGCAGATTGTTGTTATGTTTGCATTGTTTGCATATGTTTGCTTCTTTAATGATTCTATTTGAGGATAGGACTATTAAATATGCAGAGGCATTTAGTACGCAATGTTGAATAATAATTTTAGTGATTTGCTACAGTAGAGTATGATAAGTTCTTTGCAATGGTTTATACTAACTTATCTCACGAGTCCTTGTTGAGTTTTGTGTGGATGAAGCTTTTGAGATTTAGGGAGACCGTGATATGAGACGAAATAAGGAGACACAAAATCTCAAGCTTGGGGATGCCCAAGGCACCCCAAGATAATATTTCAAGAAGGCTCAGGCGTCTAAGCTTGGGGATGCCCCGGTTGGCATCCCACCTTTCTTCTTCAACAACTATCGGTTGATCCTAAGTTTTTGCTTCTTCACATGATGTTTGCTATTCTTAGATGTCATTTTATTTTGTTTTGCTTGCTGTTTGAATAAAGTATCAAGATCTGAAATCCTTTAATGTTAGAGAGTCTTCATATAGTTGCATGATTATTCGACTACTCATTGATCTTCACTTATATCTTTCGGAGTATTTTGTTATTTACTCTCGTGCTTCACTTATATTATTTTGAGAGTCCTAAACAGCATGGTAATTTGCTTTGGTTATGAATTTAGTCCTAATATGATGGGCATCCAAGAGGGATATAATAAAAACTTTCATATAGAGTGCATTGAATACTACGAGAAGTTTGATACTTGATGATTGTTTTTTGATATGAAGATGGTGATATTAGAGTCATGCTAGTTGAGTGGTTATGAATTTGAGAAATACTTGTGTTGAAGTTTGTGATTCCCGTAGCATGCATGTATGGTGAACCGTTATGTGATGAAGTCGGAGCATGATTTATTTATTGATTGTCCTCCTTATGAGTGGCGGTCGGGGACGAGCGATGGTCTTTTCCTACCAATCTATCCCCCTAGGAGCATACGCGTAGTACTTTGTTTCGATAACTAATAGATTTTTGCAATAAGTATGTGAGTTCTTTATGACTAATGTTGAGTCCATGGATTATACGCACTCTCACCCTTCCACCATTGCTAGCCTCTCTAGTACCACGCAACTTTCACCGGTACCATAAACCCACCATTTACCTTCCTCAAAACAGCCACCATACCTACCAATTATGGCATTTCCATAGCCATTCCGAGATATATTGCCATGCAACTTTCCACCGTTCCATTTGTTATGACACGCTTCATTATTGTCATATTGCTTGCATGATCATGTAGTTGACATCAAATTTGTGGCAAAGCCACCGTTCATAATTCTTACATGTCACTCATGCATCATTGCACATCCCGGTACACCGCCAGAGGCATTCATATAGAGTCATATCTTGTTCTAAGTATCGAGTTGTAAGTAAATAAAAGTGTGATGATCATCATTATTAGAGCATTGTCCCAGTGAGGAAAGGATTATGGAGACTATGATTCCCTCACAAGTCGGGTTGAGACTCCGGAGGAAAAAAGAGAGGCCAAAGAAGCCCAAATAAAAAAATAAAAAAAGAGGCCATAAAAAAGATAAGGCCCAAACAAATAATAATAATAATAATAAATGAGAGAAAAAGAGAGAAGGGCAATGCTACTATCCTTTTACCACACTTGTGCTTCAAAGTAGCACCATAATCTTCATGATAGAGAGTCTCCTATGTTATCACTTTCATATACTAGTGGGAATTATTCATTATAGAACTTGGCTTGTATATTCCAATGATGGGCTTCCTCAAAATTCCCTAGGTCTTCGTGAGCAAGCAAGTTGGATGCACACCCACTTAGTTTCTTTTTGAGCGTTCATACACTTATAGCTCTAGTGCATCCGTTGCATGGCAATCCCTACTCACTCACATTGATATCTATTGATGGGCATCTCCATAGCCCATTGATACGCCTAGTTGATGTGAGACTATCTTCTCCTTTTTGTCTTCTCCACAACCACCATTCTATTCCACCTATAGTGCTATATCCATGGCTCACGCTCATGTATTGCGTGAAGATTGAAAAAATTGAGAACATGAAAAGTATGAAACAATTGCTTGGCTTGTCATCGGGGTTGTGCATGATTTAAATATTTTGTGTGGTGAAGATGGAGCATAGCCAGACTATATGATTTTGTAGGGATAGCTTTCTTTGGCCATGTTATTTTGAGAAGACATGATTGCTTTGTTAGTATGCTTGAAGTATTATTATTTTTATGTCAATATTAAACTTTTGTCTTGAATCTTATGGATCTGAATATTCATGCCACAATTAAGAACAATTAAACTGAAATTATGCCAAGTAGCACTCCGCATCAAAAATTCTGTTTTTATCATTTACCTGCTCGAGGACGAGCAGGAATTAAGCTTGGGGATGCTGATATGTCTCCAACGTATCTACAATTTTTGATTGCTCCATGCTATATTATCTACTGTTTTGAATGTTTATGGGCTTTATTATACACTTTTATATCATTTTTGGGACTAACCTATTAACCCAGAGCCCAGTGCCAGTTTCTGTTTTTACCTTGTTTTAGGGTTTCGAAGAAAACGAAAATCAAACGGAGTCCAATTGACCTGAAACTTCACGGAACTCACTTTTGGAAGGAAAGAAGCCCATAAGAATTGAAGTGCACGTAAGGGAAGCTTCAAGGAGGCCACGAGATAGGGGGGCGCGCCCACCACCCTAGGGCGCGCCCTCCACCCTCGTGGGCCCCTCGTGGCCCCCTAACGTACTTCTTCCGCCTATATATCTCCATATACCCTAAAAACATCCAAGAGAACAATAGATCGGGAGTTCCACCGCCAGAAGCCTCTGTATCCACCGAAAACCAATCTAGACCCGTTCCGGCACCCTGCCGAAGGGGGCAACCCCTCTCCGGTGGCCATCTTTATCATCCCGGAGCTCTCCATGACGAGGAGGGAGTAGTTCTCCCTCGGGGCTGAGGGTATGTACCAGTAGCTATGTGTTTGATCTCTCTCTCTCTCTCGTGTTCTTGAGGTGATACGATCTTGATGTATCGCGAGCTTTGCTATTATATTTGGATCCTATGATGTTTCTTGCCCCCTCTACTCTCTTGTAATGGATTGGGTTTCCCCTTTGAAGTTATCTTATCGGATTGAGTCTTTAAAGATTTGAGAACACTTGATGTATGTCTTGCCATGCGTATCTGTGGTGACAATGGGATACCACGTGATTCACTTGATGTATGTTTTGGTGATCAACTTGCGGGTTCCGCCCATGAACCTATGCATAAGGGTTGGCACATTTTTCATTGTGATTTTCCGGTAGAAACTTTGGGGCACTCTTTGAGGTTCTATGTGTTGGTTGAATAGATGAATCTGGGATTGTGTGACGCATATCGTATAATCATACCCACGGATACTTGAGGTGACATTGGAGTATCTAGGTGACATTAGGGTTTTGGTTGATTTGTGTCTTAAGGTGTTATTCTAGTACGAACTCTAGGGCTGTTTGTGACACCTATAGGAATAGCCCAACGGATTGATTGGAAAGAATAACTTTGAGGTGGTTTCGTACCCTACCATAATCTCTTCGTTTGTTCTCCGCTATTAGTGACTTTGGAGTGACTCTTTGTTGCATGTTGAGGGATAGTTACGTGATCCAATTATGTTAGAATTGTTGAGGGAACTTGCACTAGCGAAAGTATGAACCCTAGGCCTTGTTTCAACGCATTTCAATACCGTTTACGCTCACTTTTATCATTAGTTACCTTGCTGTTTTTATAATTTCAGATTACAAATACCTTTATCTACTATCCATATTGCACTTGTATCACCATATCTTCGCCGAACTAGTGCACCTATACAATTACCATTGTATTGGGTGTGTTGGGGACACAAGAGACTCTTTGTTATTTGGTTGCAGGGTTGCTTGAGAGAGACCATCTTCATCCTATGCCTCCTACGGATTGATAAACCTTAGGTCATCCACTTGAGGGAAATTTGCTACTGTCCTACAAACCTCTGCACTTGGAGGCCCAACAACGTCTACAAGAAGAAGGTTGTGTAGTAGACATCACTAGGGTCCTCACAATCTTGTGGGCCTACAGCTGGGCCGGCCCATTAATGTCGGCGAAATTTTGTGGGCCTTTAGCTGGGCCGGCCCATTATGATCCGCAAGTATCTTGTGGGCCTTTACCTGGGCCGGCCCATTATGGCACACAAAAATCTTGTGGGCCTTTACCTGGGCCGGCCCATTATGGCCCGCCCATTATGGTCCGCAAAATCTCATGGGCCTTTAGCTGGGCCGGTCATTAGGGTCCGCAAAATCTTGTGGGCCTTCAGTTGGGCTGGCCCATTTAAACTTGATGGGCCGGTCCACGTGTCAACATATCATAGGCGCGTCTCGCCCATTGGATGAGTGACACCTGTGCCAACGCGGACCTGACACGTGTCTCCTCCAGCCAATGATGATTTTACACGTGGAAAATCCCCATTGGTCAGGGCTGTTAACGGGTTATCGGATCCAAATTCCGATCCGATAGCTTAACGGCGTTCCGTTACAGTGGATGCCACGTGTCGGTCACCCTTGACGAAAGCACTTCTGTGACGCGCGATTTATCGTCATGGAAGTGGACACTTCCGTGATGATAATTTTGGTAATGTCATGGAACACTTCTACGACAGCACAGGTATGACTATCTTGATTCTGTCATAAATTTTTCATGGATGTACATGCATGACAAAAAACGCGACCAACTGTGACAAACACGTATCACCACGGAAGTGTATTTTTTTGTAGTGCTATATACATGATCATACCTAGATATTCTCATAACTATGCTCAATTCTGTCAATTGCTCAACAGTAATTTGTTCACCCACCGTAAAATACTTATGCTCTTGAGAGAAGCCACTAGTGAAACCTATGGCCCCAGGGTCTATCTTCCATCATATTGATCTTCCAACACTTAGTTATTTTCATTGTCTTTTATTTTACTTTGCATCTTTATCATAAAAATACCAAAAATATTATCTTATCATATCTATCAGATCTCACTCTCATAAGTGACTGTGTAGGGATTGACAACCCCTTATCGCGTTGGTTGCGAGGATTTATTTGTTTTGTGTAGTTGCAAGGGACTCGCGCGTAGCCTCCTACTGGATTGATACCTTGGTTCTCAAAAACCGAGGGAAATACTTACGCTACTTTGCTGCATCACCCTTTCCTCTTCAAGGGAAAACCAACGCAGTGCTCACGAGGTAGCAAGAGGGATTTCTGGCGCCGTTGCCGGGGAGGCCTACGCAAAAGTCAACATACCAAGTACCCATCACAAACCCTTATCTCCCGCATTACATTATTTGCCATTTGTCTCTCATTTTTCCTCTCCGCCACTTCACCCTTGCCGTTTTATTCACCCTCTCTCTCTCTCCCTCTATCCTCCCTCTCTTTTCCGTTCGCCTCTTTTCTGTTTGCTTGTCGTTATGGCTAGTCCCTTATCTGCTCCTTTGTCTCCCAAGTTTGAGGTTCTTCACTTCAAAGAAAGACAAGGATAAAACTTAAAAGATGCTTGGTTTAGAATGATGTAATCTTATCGTAATTGTACCCTAGAGGTGAATTTTAGAATTTTGCTTTGCAACTTTTATGTTGGACTAAATATGTCCCATAGACAACTCTTGGATTGCGTTGCCAAAGGCAATTTTATTGAAATTGATCCCAGTATTGCGCATAAAATTATAGAAGGTATAGTAGGAACTCTACCTCAACAAAAGGGGCCTCATCGTACCCAAGAGGAAACGCAAGTTTTTGAGAAAATTTGTGAAGTAACTAAGAGTTTTCAAAAGTCTCTTGAACCTCTTAAGAGCGTTAGCGGGAATCTCCACCGCATGAATAATGTTGATTACCCTTTGCAATAAGCGGTCGGACTTTTAGATCTCAAGATTTCCGAATATGAAGGGAAACATAAAGAACCTCCCAGATTCGAGCATAACGCCGCTAAAAGAATTAAGAATCAAGATGATAATACCTAGATCTATCCTTGCTTTTTATGCCTAGCTAGGGGCGTTAAACGATAGCGCTTGTTGGGAGGCAACCCAATTTTATATTTATTCCTTGATATTTTCTCCTGTTTAGTAATAAATAATTTATCTAGCCTCTGTTTTGGTTATGTTTTTTGTGTTTAATTAGTGTTTGTGCCAAGTAGAACCGTTGGGAAGACTTGGGGAAAGTCTTGTTAATCTTGCTGTAAAAAACAGAAACTTTAGCGCTCATGAGAACTGCTGAAATTTTTATTTGGAAAGTGATATTTAGTTAATTATTTTTGCAGATGATTAATAGATAAATTCCTCACGTCCAGAAATTTATTTTAGAATTTTTGGGGTTCCAGATCTTGCGCTAGCTACAGATTACTACAGACTATTCTGTTTTTGACAGATTCTGTTTTTCGTGTGTTGTTTGCTTATTTTGATGAATCTATGGCTAGTAAAATAGTTTATAAACCATAGATAAGTTGGAATACAGTAGGTTTAACACCAATATAAATAAAGAATGAGTTCATTACAGTACCTTGAAGTGGTCTTTTGTTTTCTTTCGCTAACGGAGCTCATGAGATTTTCTACTTTAAGTTTTGTGTTGTGAAGTTTTCAAGTTTTGGGTAAGGATTTGATGGATTATGGAACAAGGAGTGGAAAGAGCCTAAGCTTGGGGATGCCCATGGCACCCCCAAGATAATCTAAGGACACCAAAAATCCAAAGCTTGGAGATGCCCCAGAAGGGATCCCCTCTTTCGTATACTTCCGTCGGTAACTTTACTTGGAGCTATATTTTTATTCACCACATGATATGTGTTTTGCTTGGAGCGTCTTGTATGATTTGAGTCTTTGCTTTTTAGTTTACCACAATCATCTTTGCTGTACACACCTTTTGAGAGAGAGACACATGATTCAGAAATTATTAGAATACTCTATGTGCTTCACTTATATCTTTTGAGTTATATAGTTTTGCTCTAGTATTTTACTTATATCTTTTAGAGCACTCTGGTGGATTTGTTTTATAGAAACTATTGATCTCTCATGGTTCACTTATATTATTTTGAGAGTCTTAAATAGCATGGTAATTTGCTTAAATAATCCTAATATGCTAGGTATTCAAGATTAGTAAATACTTTCTTATGAGTGTTTTGAATACTAAGAGAAGTTTGATGCTTGATGATTGTTTTGAGATATGGAGGTAGTGATATTAAAGTTGTGCTAGTTGAGTAGTTGTGAAATTGAGAAATACTTGTGTTGAAGTTTGCAAATCCCATAGCATGCACGTATGGTAAACGTTATGTAACAAATTTAAAACATGAGGTGTTCTTTGATTGTCCTCCTTATGAGTGGCGGTCGGGGACGAGCGATGGTATTTTCCTACCAATTTATCCCCCTAAGAGCATGCGCGTAGTGCTTGGTTTTTTATGACTTGTAGATTTTTGCAATAATTATGTGAGTTCTTTATGACTAATGTTGAGTCCATGGATTATACGCACTCTCACCTTTCCATCATTGCTAGCCTCTTTGGTACCGTGCATTGCCCTTTCTAACATTGAGAGTTGGTGCAAACTTCGCCGGTGCATCCAAACCCCGTGATATGATATGCTCTTTCACACATAAACCTCCTTATATCTTCCTCAAAACAACCACCATACCTACCTATTATGGCATTTCCATAGCCATTCCGAGATATATTGCCATGCAACTTTCCACCATCCCGTTTATCATGAACGTTCATCATTGTCATATTGTTTAGCATGATCATGTAGTTGACATAGTATTTGTGGCAAAGCCACCGTTCATAATTCTTTCATACATGTCACTCTTGATTCATTGCATATCCTTATACACCGCCGGAGGCATTCATATAGAATCATACCTTGTTCTACTATCGATTTGTAATCATTGAGTTGTAAATAAATAGAAGTGTGATGATCATCATTTAATAGAGCATTGTCCCAATAAAAAAAGGCCCAAAAAAAGAAATGAAAAGGGACAATGCTACTATCCTTTTTTTCCACACTTGTGCTTCAAAGTAGCACCATGATCTTCATGATAGAGAGTCTCTTGTTTTGTCACTTTCATATACTAGTGGGAATTTTTCATTATATAACTTGGCTTGTATATTCCAACAATGGGCCTCCTCAAGTGCCCTAGGTCTTCGTGAGCAAGCAAGTTGGATGCACACCCACTAGTTTCTTTTGGTGAGCTTTCATACATTTATAGCTCTAGTGCATCCGTTGCATGGCAATCCCTACTCCTCGCATTAACATCAATCGATGAGCATCTCCATAGCTCATTGATTAGCCTCGTTGATGTGAGACTTCCTCCTTTTTTGTCTTCTCCACATAACCCCCATCATTATACTCTATTCCACCCATGGTGCTATATGCATGGCTCACGCTCATGTATTGCGTGAAGGTTTATGAAGTTTCAGATTACTAAAGTATGAAATAACTGCTTGGCTTGTCATCGGGGTTGTGCATGATGAGAGCATTATTGTGTAACGAAAATGGAGCATGACTAAACTGTATGATTTTGTAGGGATGAACTTTCTTTGGCCATGTTATTTTGAGAAGACATAATTGCTTAGTTAGTATGCTTGAAGTATTATTATTTCTATGTCAATATTAAACTTTTATCTTGAATCTTTCGGATCTGAATATTCATCCCACAATTAAGAAGAATTACATTGAAATTATGCCTAGTAGCATTCCACATCAAAAATTTTGTTTTTATCATTTACCTACTCGAGGACGAGCAGGAATTAAGCTTGGGATGCTTGATACGTCTCCAACGTACATATAATTTTTTTTATTGCTCCATGCTATATTATCTTGTGTTTTGGACATTATTTGGCTTTATTATTCACTTTTATATTATTTTTGGGACTAACCTATTAACCGGAGGCCCAGCCCAGAATTGCTGTTTTTTGCCCATTTCAGAGTTTCGCAGAAAAAGAATATCAAACGGAGTCCAAACGGAATGAAACCTTCGGAAACGTGATTTTCGGAACGAACATGATCCAGGAGACTTGGACCCTAAGTCAAGCAACCAACAGGGAAGCCACGAGGTAGGGGGCGCGCCTGCCCCCCCCCCCCTAGGCGCGCCCTCCACCCTCGTGGGCCCCCTGTTGCTCCACCGACGTACTTCTTCCTCATATATATACCTACATACCCCCAAACGATCAGATACGGAGCCAAAACCCTAATTCCACCGCCGTAACTTTCTGTATCTAGGAGATCCCATCTTGGGGCCTGTTCCGGAGCTCCGCCGGAGGGGGCATCGATCACGGAGGGCTTCTACATCAACACCATAGCCTCTCCGATGATGTGTGAGTAGTTTGCCTCAGACCTTCGGGTCCATCGTTATTAGCTAGATGGCTTCTTCACTCTTTTTGGATCTCAATACAAAGTTCTCCCCCTCTCTTGTGGAGATCTACTCGATGTAATCTTCTTTTGCGGTGTGTTTGTTGAGACCAATGAATTGTGGGTTTATGATCAAGTTTATCTATGAACAATATTTGAATCTTCTCTGAATTCTTTTATGTATGATTGATTACCTTTGCAAGTCTCTTCGAATTATCAGTTTGGTTTGGCCTACAAGATTGATCTTTCTTGCAATGGGAGAAGTGCTTAGCTTTGGGTTCAATCTTGCGGTGTCCTTTCCCAGTGACAGTAGGGGCAGCAAGGCATGTATTGTATTGTTGCCATCGAGGATAACAAGATGGGGTTTTTATCATATTGCATTTATTTATCCCTCTACATCATGTCATCTTGCTTAAAGTGTTACTCTGTTCTCTTGAACTTAATACTCTAGATGCATGCTGGATAGCGGTCGATGTGTGGAGTAATAGTAGTAGATGCAGGCAGGAGTCGGTCTACTTGTCTTGGACGTGATGCCTATATACATGATCATACCTAGATATTCTCATAACTATGCTCAATTCTGTCAATTGCTCAACAGTAATTTGTTCACCCACCGTAAAATACTTATGCTCTTGAGAGAAGCCACTAGTGAAACCGATGGCCCCCGGGTCTATCTTCCATCATATTAATATTCCAACACTTAGTTATTTTCACTGCCTTTTATTTTACTTTGCATCTTTATCATAAAAATACCAAAAATATTATCTTATCATATCTATCAGATCTCACTCTCGTAAGTGACCGTGTAGGGATTGACAACCCCTTATCGCGTTGGTTGTGAGGATTTATTTGTTTTGTGTACGTGCGAGGGAGTCGCGCGTAGCCTCCTACTGGATTGATACCTTGGTTCTGAAAAATTGAGGGAAATACTTACGCTGCTTTGCTGCATCACCCTTTCCTCTTCAAGGGAAAACCAACGCAGTGCTCAAGAGATAGAAGGCACACATCAGGTCTGGTACACAGCATTGCATACATGATAGAGCCTATGGGTGAAGCATAGGGAACATCTTTCATTTTCTCTCTATCTTCTGAAGTGGTCGCGCATTGAGTCTTACTCAATTTCACACCTTGTAACACAGGCAAGAACCCTTTCTTTGCTTGATCCATTTTGAACTTCTTCAAAACTTTATCAAGGTATGTGCTTTGTGAAAGTCCAATTAAGCGTCTTGATCTATATCTATATATCTTGATGCCTAATATGTAAGCAGCTTCACCGAGGTCCTTCATTGAAAAACTCTTATTCAAGTATCCTTTTATGCTATCCAGAAATTCTATATCATTTCCAATCAACAATATGTCATCCACATATAAGATTAGAAATGCTACAGAGCTCCCACTCACTTTCTTGTAAATACAGGCTTCTCCAAAAGTCTATATAAAACCATATGCTTTGATTACACTACCAAAGCATTTATTCCAACTCCGAGAGGCTTGCACCAGTCCATAAATGGATCGCTGGAGTTTGCACACTTTGTTAGCTCCCTTTGGATCGATAAAACCTTCAGGTTGCATCTTATACAACTCTTCTTCCAGAAATCCATTCAGGAATGCAATCATAAAATGCGGCAATTGCTAACATGATTCGGACGAACTTAAGCATCGCTACGGGTGAGAAGGTCTCATCGTAGTCAACTCCTTGAACTTGTCGAAAACCTTTCGCAACAAGTCGAGCTTTGTAGACAGTAACATTACCGTTAGCGTCTGTCTTCTTCTTGAAGATCCATTTATTGCCGATGGCTTGCCGATCATCGGGCAAGTCAACCAAAGTCCAAACTTTGTTCTCATACATGGATCCCATCTTAGATTTCATGGCCTTAAGCCATTTTGCGGAATCTAGGCTCATCATCGCTTCCTCATGGTTTGTAGGCTCGTCATGGTCTAGTAACATGACCTCTAGAACAGGATTACCGTACCACTCTGGTGCGGATCTCACTCTGGTTGACCTACGAGGTTCGGTAGTAGCTTGATCTGAAACTTCATGATCATCATCATTAGCTTCCTCACTAATTGGTGTAGGTGTCACAGGAACCGGTTTCTGTGATGAACCACTTTCCAATAAGGGAGCAGGTACAGTTACATCATCAAGTTCTACTTTCCTCCCACTCACTTCTTTCGAGAGAAACTCTTTCTCTAGAAAGGATCCAAATTTAGCAACAAAAGTCTTGACTTCATATCTATGATAGAAGGTGTACCCAACAGTTTCCTTTGGGTATCCTATGAAGACACATTTCTCCGATTTGGGTTCGAGCTTATCAGGTTGAAGCTTTTTCACATAAGCATCGCAACCCCAAACTTTAAGAAATGACAACTTTGGTTTCTTGCCAAACCATAGTTCATAAGGCGTCGTCTCAACGGATTTAGGTGGTTCCCTATTTAACGTGAATGCGGCCGTCTCTAGAGCATAACCTCAAAATGATAGCGGTAAATCAGTAAGAGACATCATAGATCGTACCATATCTTGTAAAGTACGATTACGACGTTCGGACACACCATTACGTTGTGGTGTTCCGGGTGGCGTCAGTTGCGAAACTATTCCGTATTTTCTTAAATGAAGACCAAACTCGTAACTCAAATATTCTCCTCCACGATCAGATCGTAGAAACTTTATTTTCTTGTTACGATGATTTTTTACTTCACTCTGAAATTCTTTGAACTTGTCAAATGTTTCAGACTTATGTTTCATTAAGTAGATATACTCATATCTGCTCAAATTATCTGTGAAGGTGAGAAAATAACGATACCCGCCGCGAGCCTCAACATTCATTGGACCACATACATCAGTATGTATGATTTCCAACAAATCTGTTGCTCGCTCCATAGTTCTGGAGAACGGCGTTTTAGTCATCTTGCCCATGAGGCATGGTTCGCAAGTACCAAGTGATTCATAATCAAGTGATTCCAAAAGTCCATCGGAATGGAGTTTCTTTATGCGCTTTACACCAATATGACCTAAACGGCAGTGCCACAAGTAAGTTGCACTATCATTATCAACTCTGCATCTTTTGGCTTCAATATTATGAATATGTGTGTCATTACTATCGAGATTTAATATAAATAGACCACTCTTCAAGGGTGCATGACCATAAAAGATATTACTCATACAAATATAACAACCATTATTCTCTGATTTAAATGAATAACCGTCTCGCATCAAACAAGATCCAGAAATTATGTTCATGCTCAACGCTGGCACCAAATAACAATTATTTAGGTCTCAAACTAACCCCGAAGGTAGATGTAGAGGTAGCATGACGACCGCGATCACATCGACTTTGGAACCATTTCCCACGTGCACTGTCACCTCGTCCTTATCCAATCTTCGCTTAATCCATAGCCCCTGTTTCGAGTTGCAAATATTAGCAACATAACCAGTATCAAATACCCAGGTGCTACTGCGAGCATTAGTAAGGTGCACATCAATAACATGTATATCACATATACCTTTGTTCACCTTGCCATCCTTCTTATCCGCCAGATACTTGGGGCAGTCCCATTTCCAGTGACCAGTCTGCTTGCAGTAGAAGCACTCAGTCTCAGGCTTAGGTCCAGACTTGGGTTTCTTCTCTTGAGCAGCAACTTGTTTGCTGTTCTTCTTGAAGTTCCCCTTCTTCTTCCCTTTGCCCTTTTTCTTGAAACTGGTGGTCTTGTTAACCATCAACACTTGATGCTCCTTCTTGATTTCTACCTTCGCAGCCTTTAGCATTGCGAAGATCTCGGGAATTGTCTTATCCATCCCTTGCATATTATAGTTCATCACGAAGCTCTTGTAGCTTGGTGGCAGTGATTGAAGAATTCTGTCACTAACACTATCATCCGGAAGATTAACTCCCAGTTGAATCAAGTGATTGTTATACGCAGACATTCTGGGTATATGTTCACTGACGGAACTATTCTCCTCCATCTTGCAGCTGTAGAACTTATTGGAGACTTCATATCTCTCAATCCGAGCATTTGCTTGAAATATTAACTTCAACTCCTGGAACATCTCATATGCTCCATGACGTTCAAAACGTCGTTGAAGTCCCAGGTTTAAGCCGTATAGCATGGCACACTGAACTATCGAGTAGTCATCAGCTTTGCTTTGCTAGACATTCATAACATCTGGTGTTGCTCCTACATCAGGTTTGCCACCTAGCAGTGCATCCAGGACGTAATTCTACTGTGCAGCAATGAGGATAATCCTCAAGTTACGGACCCAGTCCGTGTAATTGCTACCATCATCTTTCAACTTTGCTTTCTCAAGGAACGCATTAAAATTCAACGGAACAACAGCATGGGCCATCTATCTACAACAACATAGACATGCAAAATACTATCAGGTACTAATTTCATGATAAATTAAAGTTCAGTTAATCAAATTATTAAAGAACTCCCACTTAGATAGACATCCCTCTAATCCTCTAAGTGATTACGTGATCCATATCAACTAAACCATGTCCGATCATCACGTGAGATGGAGTAGTTTCAATGGTGAACATCACTATGTTGATCATATCTAATATATGATTCATGCTCGACCTTTCGGTCTTAGTGTTCAGAGGCCATATCTGTATATGCTAGGCTCGTCAAGTTTAACCTGAGTATTCTGTGTGTGCAACTGTTTTGTACCGTTGTATTTGAACATAGAGCCTATCACACCCGATCATCACGTGGTGTCTCAGCACGAAGAACTTTTGCAACGGTGCATACTCAGGGAGAACACTTATACCTTGAAATTTAGTGAGAGATCATCTTATAATGCTACCGTCTATCTAAGCAAAATAAGATGCATAAAAGATAAACATCACATGCAATCAATATAAGTGATATGATATGGCCATCATCATATTTTACTTGTGATCTCCATCTCCGAAGCACCATCATGATCACCATCGTCACCGACGCGACACCTTGATCTCCATCGTAGCATCGTTGTCGTCTCACCAATTTATGCTTCTACGACTATCTCTACCGCTTAGTGATAAAGTAAAGCATTACAGGGCGATTGCATTGCATACAATAAAGCGACAACCATATGGCTCCTGTCAGTTGTCGATAACTCGGTTACAAAACATGATCATCTCATACAATAAAATATAGCATCATGTCTTGACCATATCACATCACAACATGCCCTGCAAAAACAAGTTAGACGTCCTCTACTTTGTTGCTGCAAGTTTTACGTGGCTGCTACAGGTTGAGCAAGAACCGTTCTTACCTACGCACCAAAACCACAACGATAGTTTGTCAAGTTAGTGATGTTTTAACCTTCTCAAGGACCGGGCGTAGCCACACTCGGTTCAACTAAAGTTGGAGAAACTGACACCCGCCAGCCACCTATGTGCAAAGCACATCGGTAGAACCAGTCTCGCGTAAGCGTACGTGTAATGTCGGTCTGGGCCGCTTCATCCAACAATACCGTCAAACCAAAGTGTGACATGCTGGTAAGCAGTATGACTTGTATCGCCCACAACTCACTTGTGTTCTACTCGTGCATATAACATCTACGCATAAAACCTGGCTCGGATGCCACTGTTGGGGAACGTAGTAATTTCAAAATTTTCCTACGCACACACAGGATCATGGTGATGCATAGCAACGAGAGGGGAGAGTGTTGTCCACGTACCCTCGTAGACCGAAAGTGGAAGCGTTAGCACAACGCGGTTGATGTAGTCGTACGTCTTCACGATCCGACCGATCCAAGTACCGAACGTACGTCACCTCCGAGTTCTGCACACGTTCAGCTCGATGACGTCCCGCGAACTCCGATCCAGCAGAGCTTCACGGGAGAGTTCCGTCAGCACGACAGTGTGAAGACGGTGATGATGTTGCTATTGACGCAGGGCTTCGCCTAAGCACTGCTATGGTATGATCGAGGGGGTATATGGTGGAGGGGGGCACCGCACACGGCTAAGAGATCAAGAGATCTATTGTTGTGTCTAGAGGTTCCCTTGATACATCCATTTTGCATCATGCTTTTATATCGATATATATTGCATTATGGGCTGTTATTACACATTATGTCACAATACTTATGCATATTCTCTCTTATTTTACAAGGTTTACATGAAGAGGGAGAATGCTGGCAGCTGGGATTCTGGGCTAGAAAAGGAGCAAATATTAGAGACCTATTCTGCAAAGCTCCAAAAGTCCTAAAACTTCACGGAAGATGTTTTCAGAATATATAAAAAATACTCAGCGGAAGAGATTCACCAGGGGGCCACACCCTGCCCACAAGGGTGGGGGCGCGCTCTACTCCCTGGGCGCGCCCCCTACCTCGTGGCCCCCCTGGCGGCCCTCCGGTGGCCATCTTCTGCTATATGAAGTTTTTCGATGGGAAAAAATAAGGAGCCATCTTCTCGGATGAAACTCCGCCGCCACGAGGCGGAACCAATCTAGGGCTCTGGCGGAGCTGTTCTGCCGGGGAAACCTCCCTCCCGGAGGGGGAAATCATCGCCATCGTCATCACCAACGCTCCTCTCATCGGGAGAGGGAAATCTCCATCAACATCTTCATCAGCACCATCTCCTCTCAAAACCCTAGTTCATATTCTTTATCCAATTCTTGTCTCCAATTCCGGGATTGGTGCTAATAGGTTGCTAGTAGTGTTAATTACTCCTTGTAGTTGATGCTAGTTGGTTTAATTGGAGGAAGATCATATGTTCAGATCCTATATGCATATTAATACCCCTCTGATTATGAACATGTTTATGCTTTGCGAGTAGTTTGTCGGGTGATAGGTGCGACATATGCCAACGGGTGGCTTATCATTGTGGGAGCCAATAAGACGTCGCCGGTGCCTGGAAACGGGATGAGGCGTAGGCATGCACGCCGGCGAACTTTACCCAGCTTCAGGGCTCTCCATGGAGATAACACCCCTACTGCTGCTCTGCGGGATCTCCACATGATCACTGGATGGATATGTAGCTACACGATGCTCCTTGAGCTGTGTTAGTGGAAGGAGGAAGAAGGGTGCGGCTAGCTCGCTTCTTCTCCTCGTAAGGTGTCTAAAACTAGTTGGGGGTCGAACCCTTTGCATGGGTGCACCGGGGGGCTTATATAGGCCTGCCCCCCGGGGGTACAATGGTAATCCGGCTGGGCGCGGGGCCCAGCCGTCTGTGACTGCGCTCGCCGGCTTCTGCGCAGGCTGCTGGGGCCCGCCGACTGGTGGGTCCTGCCGACTGCCGGCCCTTTGGTCGACAAGCAGGCCCCACCGCCCAGGTCCTGGTCGGTGGCTGATTACTGTTGCTCTATGTTGATGACGCGGGCTTGGTTGCGGTAGGCGTGGCTACAGTACCGCCGCCCTGGCGGGCGATTACTGTAGCCCCACCATGCCTTGTCTCCTTAATGGGGCGTCTCCTTCGAGGAAGATGTCAAGCTGGCTATGGGGAACCGGCTCTTTCTCTGGCCGACTTGGGAGGAGGTGGGGCCGCCTTCGGCATCTCTCTGCCCGAAGGGACCCACCGCCCCGGGGGCCACTCTGGTGGCCCGTCGTGGACGGCGTCGGGGTCGCCGAGGCAACAGTGCCGCGCCGGGCGGGTCGTGGTCACCCATACGGCGCACTGTGCTGGGCGTGCTCCGGGTTTTGGGGGTGGCAGGCTTCACTGTAGCCACGCCCCGCTTCATCATTGCTGGGTGGACGCGAACTTTGAGGGTACGATCTTGACTGCTTTACGGGAGCCGGCTTCTTGGAGTCGGCCTTCTTGCGGCCGGCTTCTCGAAGTCGGCCCTCCCATGTCCTCCTTCATGAGGGCGAAGGGCGGTCCGCCCCCCCCCCCCCCAAGCCATCCCAGAAGATGGCCGGCAGGGGGAAGGCGGCCCAAGGTCTTGAGTCCTTTGAGAGCCGGACGGGCTCGTAATTTTTTCAGAAGGGCCAGGGGGAGCCGGCTAGGCTACCCATGGCTATTTACTCCGACAGTAGTCCCCGAAGCTGGGCGAGCTTCGAGGCGGACAGAAGGACGAGAAGCTTGGTCAGCTTCTTATCCTGAGGAGCCGGCTTTGCTGGCGTAAGCCGTCTTCAGAGAGCCCTGGCATCTTGTAGCCGGGATGGTGGCTGACTTGTGTGCTGATCGCGGGCCCCCCATGGGCCGCGTGGCGGCGGAATCCTGCCAACGCACGCGCGAGATGGGACGCCGCCGCAGGCCCAGGCCCGCCACTCCCCGGCCTCGGTCCGAGCGCTGATCTTCTGCGGCCCAGGGGACTGCTCGCCTTCCTGGGGCGGCTTGAAGGCGCCATTTAGGGCGTAATAAACGCGGGGCATGGGGGAAGTGGGCACGATCGATCCCCACGTTCCCCCACTCCGTGCCTCCTCGGCTCCGCCACCCGAGCCTACAAGTAGGGGGAGGAGGGGGAGAGGCAGAGGTTCGCTCACTCTCCCACACTCCGTCCCTCCTCGTCTTCCTCCTTCTTCTTCTTCCTCTCGCTGCCGTCGCAGCTTCTCACCGCAACATCCCCACCGCGTCTTGCTCCATGGCTTTGTCAAGCTCATGGGACGGCTCCAACGTCCACGACGATCACGTGGAGTTCCTCCGCCAGACGCGGCGCCTGCCTGGCGCCAATCTTGTGCAGGCTCGCTTGGCGCCTGAGACGGAGATCTCGCCGGCGCCGGAGGAAGGCGAGCGGGTCGTCTTCTGCTCGCACTTCCTGCGCGGCTTCGGCCTGCCGGCGAGCGGATTTCTGCGCTCCTTCCTGGAGTTCTACAAATTGCAGCCGCACCACCTCACGCCCAACGCGGTGCTGCTGCTGTCGGCCTTCGTATCCCTCTGCGAAGGCTTCCTTGGCGTCCTCCCCACGCTGGAGCTCTGGGGAGAGTTCTTCCAGAGCAAGCTCGGCACCGTCATCGTCGGCGTGCCTGCCCCCTGTGGAGCCTATATCGCCATGAGGAGGTCAAGCGAGAGTAATCCTTTCCCGCCTATCCCCCTAATCCAGTCGGTGAAGGCGTGGCAGAAGTCGTATTTTTATGTGAAGAACGTCGGCTCGCCCCCGAGAGGAGACAACATCAATCTGCCGGCTTACGTAGCCGGCCCGCCGGCTGGGAGGCAGCCCTCATGGAGCTTCCGGTCCCAGTCGCTGTCTCCAGCCGGGAACGCTGCCATCGCCCGGCTTCAGGTGATGATCCAGTCGAAGGGCTTGCATGGATCCGACCTGGTGGCCGCCTTCGTGGAGCGCCGGGTTCGTCCTCTTCAAAGCCGGCCCCACATGTTGTGCCAGATGAGCGGCCGCTTCGACCCAAGCCGGCTGAGCACGTGGGAGATGCCGCATGCGGAGGTGGCGCTCATGGTTAACTACATCGCCAACTGCAAGCTCGCCGGGAACTGGCAATATGGCAAGGCGCCGTACTCTCGCGCCCATCCTCCGCCCGTGGTAAGCTTCTTTCTCTATCTTCTTTTTTTGTTGTCAGCCGACTCCACGATGGCCGGCTTCTGATCAGCCGGTTTTGTTAGCAGAACCCCCTTCTTCCGCCGCCGGCTGGGGCGGCAGGGATCGAGCGTCAGTACGCCCCCGACCGCACGGTGGACGATGTCGATGACCCGGACTTGGGGGCGGCCGCCATGGAGGACGCCGTCGCGGGGGACAGCGTTGAGCCCGGAGGCACGGGGCTCTCCGCCAGCTTCGATGACTGGCCGGACGACGCCGAAGCCGAAGAAGTCCCGCGTCGCCAGCCGGCGTCCGACCGCCAAAGTGCGGGCCCGTCTGCCGCGCCGGCTGCAGGCGGCGGCGCCCCGAAGCGTCGGGCTGCGTCGACTCTCTTCGGCAGCCGGCCGAAAAAGTTCAAGGCCTCCGCCGCAGTGACGAAGCGAGACGAGGCGGCCGCGAAGGCGGCCCGCTTTCGGAAAGCGGTGAAGCAGCCTCAGACGGTCTCGGCGTAAGTCTCTAATTGCTTGTACGCCTGCTTTTGTTGTGTTTTTCTGTCCGAATCATTCTTCCTGATTTTTCTCCGTTTTCTGAGCAGGGCGCCGCTTTCCCTTGAGCGGGGCCCAGGCGGCTCCGTCGTCGGGCCGGCTGGAGGGTCTTCAGGCTCCTGCCGCGTGGATCCCCGCGCCGACCTTATGGAGGCCACCGAGCGGAATGCTCGTGAGGCGCGGGAAGAGAGGAAGGCGGCGGATCGGGAGGCCGCTCAGGCAGCGAAGGAGCGGGCCGACGCGGCAGCCAAGGCCCAGGCGGAGCGGGCGGCCGCGGAGACGGAGGCGGAGAGCTCTTGCAACCAGCCCCCGCTGCTCGCCATCCCCCTCCGAACCGTGGCCCCAGACATCCCGTTGCCCCTGGCGGAGGAGATCATCCAAGACCCGCCATCGGTGCAAAGGGAGGAGCTCTTCGAGGTCTTCGCGGGGAGGACGCCGCCGGCTGCGCCAACCGGCACGGGCCAAGGCGGCCAGTCGGCGGCGGTGCCAGACGAGCCGGCCGGGGGCGCGCCTAAAGCCGGAGCCGGCCTCGAAATACAGCCGGTGACGCGCCAGCGCGCAGGGAGAAGCGCCGCTCCGCCGGAGTCGCGCCAAGCCGCGGGCGCCGGCCAGTCGGCGGAGGCCTTGGAGGCGGCCAGCTCCGCCACGCCCGGGTGGACTTCTAGCGCGGGGACCGGCGAGCTGAACGTGGCGGCCCAGGAGGTCCGGAGCCGGCTGCAAGCTCAGGCCGCCCTTCTGCAGCAATACACGCAGGAGTTCCTGTCGACGCGAGCCGCCATCCGGGTAAGTTTTTGGCTTTTGACCGTTTCTGGTTTCTTGATTTCTTCCGTGGGGGCGCGTTAGCGCACCCACTGGGTGTAGTCCCCGAGATTCGGGCCGACTGCTGAGCAGTCGGGTCGGATCTTTCTTGACGGCTGTCTTATCTTTGCTTTCTATCTTAATTTCCAGGAATATCACAATGCCCGTGCCGCCGCCTTCAACTCCCAGGCTCAGGAGTTGGGTCAGAAGATCGACGACCTGGCCAACAGCCGAAGTAAGTGCTCGTTTTTATCTGTTTCCTGTGGGGGCGCGTCAGCGCACCCTCTGGGTGTAGTCCCCGAGATTCGGGCCGACTGCTGCGCAGTCGGGTCGGATCTTCCTTGACGACCTTTCCCTTATTGGTTTTTTCTCTTTGTCTTTTGCTCTTTGAAGGGGCCAACGCCGACTTGCGGAGGGAGCTCGGCGAGGCGCAGACCGCCCTTCGCATCAGGGACGCCGAGTATGCCACCTTGGTCCAGGAGCGCGACCGCCTGGCCAAGAAGCTGGCTGACCAGGAAGAAAGCCACAAGGCGGCCCTGCAGAAGGCGCAGGATAGCGAGGCCGCCCTGAAGGCGGAGTTTGAGACCGAAGCGGCGAGCTGGGCTGAGGCTCGTCAAGCGCTGGACGAGGGCTTCGGCCGCGTCGAAGACTTGATCGATGGTGAGCTGCTTTTCTCGCCCCTCTTCTACCTGCTGGCCGCCTGGGGTCTCGGGCTGACTTGTGCTGCTGGTCGTTTTTTTTGTGCAGATTACTTTCCGGGCCACTCCACCCTTGCCGCCCAAGCCATCGAGGCTTATCACGAGGCGCGCCGTCAGGCGGGAGTCAACGTCACGCCGGACGCAAATCGGACGCTGGAGGAGCAGCTCTTGGCCGTCCAAGCGCGGCTGCAGCCGGCTCACCGGATGCTTCGCCGGCTTCAATGTGCCGGGGCGCAGGTGCTGGCCGCCCTCTGGCCCGGCAGGACGATCCCCCGCACCCCAAGCCGGACCGCCGACTGGCTAGAAGTCGCAGTCGGCCGTTTCGAAGCTTGGAAGGCGTCGGCGGCCCGCCTCGGAGCCGGGCGGGCGTTGGAGTTCGTCCGCGCATGGCACCCAGGGCTGAGCCTGGACCAGCTGCGTACTTGGCGGCTGGAGGCCAACGCAGAGCTGGAGGAAGTGTGGCCGGCGATCGCCCAGCGCGCCTCGATGATCGCCGAGTGCACCGACATCAGTGTCTTCGCGCCCGAGATCAATGATGATGGCATTGCCCAGCCGAGGAGATCGCCTCCAGCGACGAGGTCGAGGATGACAAGGAGGAAGACGGCGAAGACGTCGAGCCGGCTAGTGGAACAACCGGCCAGCCTCCAGCTGATCGTGCCTCCAGCAATGAGGCGCGCGGAACCGCGCCTTCTGCAGGAGGCGGTGATCAAGCCGAAGTGCGTCAGCCGGCCGCTCCCTCAGTCGGCGCAACCGTCTCCACCGACCAGCCCAGCTCGTCAGCCGCTCCGTCAGCTTGACCTGCCGTCTTTATTTTTCCTGCTTGTTGTCTTTTGAACAATCTTTTAAGCTTTCACAATTCCACCCGCTGGGGGTGTATCAAACTAAGTTGGATGTCGGCCTCTTGGAGGTCCTTTATGTAAATATTATTATGTGCATGTTTGGTTTCCATTCACGTACACTTTTTATCCTTAGGCTTTTTTCCTTTGCCGCCTTCCCTCTTTGGGAAGGCAAGTACTCGAGCTTTCTTGGACTTGAAGTGAAATGAATGGAAACCGGCCGGCCGGCTACTCTGGTAGTCGGTCGGCGGTAGGTGGCAAACCGGCTTTTGTTATATTAGTTCGTTGGTCCCTAGCCATTTTTCGTGTGCGCATCCTTTCCTGCTTTTAACTCGTGCCAGCCGAACAGCCGGTTCTTCGAACTGCAGCTTTGGCAGGAGCTAAGCCTGGGTGCCGGCACACTACTTGTCCGACCGCGGGTAAGACCTTTAATATAACTCCAGTCGGCCAGTCCCCGGGCCGTCTAATCGAACCCGGTGCCAGACAAAAATAAGTAAATGAAATGACAAGGTCATAAACATGATACTTTCATTCATAGATAAAAGATGGGAGTCCCCGAGTCCTCCTCGGGGGGCCTATTGTCTCGTACTTAGTACAAAAGTTAGCGCGATACATACTGCATTTCAACTGTAAAATCTTCGAAGGAGGTTGGCATTCCATGGTCGTTCCGACTCCTTGCCGGAGTCGTCTCTCTTGCATGCCTTGGGTTTCTGTGCGTCGATTAGGTAGTAGGAGTCGTTGCCTAGAGCTCTGCTGATGACGAAGGGGCCTTCCCAGGGGGCCGAGAGCTTGTGCTGGCTGGCTGTTCGCTGGATCAGCCGGAGCACAAGGTCGCCCTCTTGGAAGGATCTTGGCCTGACCTTCCGACTGTGGTAGCGGCGCAATCCCTGCTGGTAGATGGCAGACCGGCTGAGGGCTAACAGCCATCCTTCTTCCAGCAGGTCGACGTCGTCTTCTCGTGCTTCCTTGGCCTCCGCCTCCGTGTACATGGTTACCCGAGGCGAGTCGAACTCGATGTCGGTTGGGATGATTGCCTCGGCACCATATACGAGGAAGAAAGGAGTGAAGCCGATTGACTTGTTTGGGGTAGTACGTAGACTCCAGAGGACAGCCGGCAGCTCGTTGAGCCAACAGCCGGCTGAACGCTCCAAAGGTACGACTAGTCGGGGCTTGATGCCGGAGAGGATGAGGCCGTTGGCTCGCTCGACCTGGCCGTTTGACTGCGGGTGGGCGACGGATGCTAGGTACAGCCGAATACCTTGTGCAGCGTAGAAACGTGCCAAGGCACCTTTGGCAAAATTTGTGCCATTGTCGGTGATGATGCTGTGCGGTACGCCGTACCGGGTTGTTATGTCTGCGATGAATGTCACAGCAGTCGGCCCATTCAGCTTCTTGATCAGCTTTGCTTCTATCCACTTGGTGAATTTGTCCACGGCGACGAGCAAATGTGTCATGCCGCCACGCGCCGTCTTGAATGGGCCCACCATATCCAGTCCCCAAACGGCGAAGGGCCAGGTGATGGGAATGGTCTTGAGTGCCGAAGCCAGCATGTGTTGCTTGGAGCTGAAAAGTTGGCGGCCCTTGCAATACTTAACTAATTCTTTGGCGTCGTCCAAAGCAGTCGGCCAGAAGAAACCATGGAGAAAGCTTTGGCGACAAGTGATCTTGAAGCCGCATGGTGGCCGCATTCTCCTTGGTGTATATCTCTGAGGATTGCAATGCCCTTCTCTTGCTCGACGCACCGTTGGAGGACTCCAGTGACACTGCGCTTGATCAGTTCTCTGTTGACGATCGTGTATGCTCCGGCTCGACGTTGGACTTGTCTTGCTTCTGTTTCGTCAGCCGGCAGATCTTGGTTTACTAGGAAGTTGAGGATGGACTGAGCCCATGACGGAGCTGCGACTTCTCCTACTGCCAATATGGCTACTGCCACCAGGGTGGTCGGGCTGGGCGATGAAGTGCTGGAGTCGGCCGCCGGCTTTTGCGTTGGCGCAGTCCCCGGGCCAGCTACCGCAGTCCCCGGGTCACCTGCTTGGTTCTTCGAGCCGGACCCGGCCGCGTCGGGGTTGGGCGGTACGAAGATGGAGTCGGATTCTGGAGACGTCTTGATGGACGGCTTGAGGAGGCGTTGTAGAGCGACGCCGGTTGGTATTGCTTGCCGAGTGGAGCCTATTCGGGCCAGGGCATCGGTTGGCTCGTTGTCGGCTCGCGGTACGTGGAGGAACTCGCATCCTTCAAAGTATCCACTAATTTTCTGCACCAGGAAGCGGTAGCTTGCCATGTTTGCGTCCTTGGCGTCCCAGTCGCCAGATGATTGCTGAACCACCAAATCCGAGTCGCCATAACATAGGATCCGGTGGATGCCGAGTTCCTTGGCAAGCCGGAGCCCATGTATGAGCGCCTCGTATTCGGCTACATTGTTGGAGGCGGCGAAGTGGATCTGCAGCGTGTATCTGAGCTTGTCGCCCTTGGGAGAGGTAAGGACGACGCCGGCTCCCAAGCCGGTGCGCATCTTGGACCCGTCAAAGTGCATGCGCCAATGGGTGGAGTCAGGAGCCGGCGGCAGGTACTGGGTCTCGGCCCACTCGACGAGGAAGTCGGCCAGTGCTTGGGATTTGATGGCGATGCGGGGCTGGTAGAAGATTGTGTAAGGGGCCAGCTCGATGGCCCACTTCACCACCCGGCCGGATGCATCCCTGCTGCCTATGATCTCGGCCAGCGGGGCAGTGCATACGACCGTGATGGGATGCTCTTGAAAGTAGGGCTTCAGCTTCTTGGCGGTGAAGTACACGCCGTAGCACATCTTCTGGTAGTGCAGGTAGTTCTGCTTTGAGGCGGCAGCACCTCGCTCAAGTAATACACCGGCCTCTGGACCGGCTGGGCTCGGCCTTCTTCTGGGCGTTGGACTACGATGACGGTGCTGACCACCCGGCTGGTTGCGGCGATGTAAAGGAGCATGGGCTCTTTCTCAGTCGGCGTTGCCAAGACAGGCGGCGTGGCCAGCATCTTCTTCAGATCGTGAAAAGCTTGGTCGGCCTGGTCATTCCACTCGAAGTGAGTGCTCTTCTTCATGAGGTGGTAGAGAGGGAGGGCTTTCTCTCCGAGCCGGCTGATGAAGCGGTTCAAAGAGGCCAAGCACCCGGTGAACTTCTGGATTTCTCGAAGCTTGGTAGGGATCGCCATTCTCTCGATGGCCTTGATCTTCACTGGGTTGCACTCGATGCCGCGTTCGGAGACCAGGAAGCCTAGGAGCTGGCCGGCTGGCACTCCGAACACGCATTTCTCGGGGTTGAGCTTGATTCGGAACCGGCGCAGGTTCTTGAATGTTTCTTTCAGGTCTTCCAGCAAGGTGCGGCGCTTCTTCGTCTTCACTACGATATCGTCCACGTAGACATGAGCGTTTTTGCCGAGTTGCATGACGAGGCACTTCTGCATGCAACGCTAAAAGGTGGCACCGGCATTTCTCAAGCCGAACGTCATAGTCAGGTAGCAGAAGGCTCCAAATGGCGTGATGAAGGCGGTCTTCAGGCGGTCGTCCGGGTTTAGCTTTATCTGGTGGTATCCTGAATAAGCATCCAAAAAACTCAACAGCTCGCATCCGGCCGTGGAGTCTATCACTTGGTCAATTCTTGGCAGGGCGAAGGGATCTTTAGGGCAGGCCTTGTTGAGGCTTGTGTAATCTATACACATGCGCCACTTGTTATTCTTCTTCAGCACGAGAACCGGGTTGGTGAGCCACTCTGGGAAGAAAACTTCCGTAATGAAGTCGGCTGCCAGAAGTCGGGCTATCTCCTCCCCTACAATCCTTCTCTTCTCCTCCGACAGTCGGCGGAGAGGCTGCTTGACTGGTTTTGCATCTTCTCGCACGTGTAAGCTTGTGCTCGGCGAAATCCTTCGGAACACCCGGCATGTCCTTGGGGGACCATGCAAAGATATCCCGATTCTCACGGAGGAAATCGGCAAGCTCGCCTTCCTATTTGCTGTTCAGGCTTGCCCCAATGACAGCAAACCTCTTGGGGTGCTCGGGGTCAAGAGGTATCTTCTTGGTTTCCTTGGCCGGCTGGAAAGATCCTTGGGCATCATACTCCTTGGAGTCGGCGGGCTGGCTCAGCTGCTTGCTGGCCAGGGCCACGACCCGGTCCAGCGTCTTCTTTTCTTCGGCAATCACAAGGGACTCGGCCAGCCGGCTGCTGGCCGCAGCGCACTCGGCAGACTTCTTGTAATCGCCGGCTATGGTGATGATGCCCTTGGAGCTTGGTATCTTCATCTTGAGGTATGCGTAGTGGGGGACCGCCATGAACTTGGCCAAGGCGGGTCGGCCAAGCAATGCATGGTAAGGGCTCTCCAGGTCCACCACTTCGAACCAGATCGCTTCCCGACGGAAATGCTCCTTGTCCCCGAAGAGTACGTCGATCTTGATTTTGCCAATGGGGGCGCAGGACAAGCCGGGTACGATGCCGTGAAACACTGTCCGAGTCGGCACAAGTTGCTTCGTCTTGACACTTAACTTCTCCAGGGTGTCGCGGTACAGGATGTTGATGCTGCTCCCGCCATCTATCAGCACGCGGGAGAAGCGGGCGGCGCGTCTGTCCGTCGCGAGGGTGGCTTCCAGGACCAAAGCATAGGAGCCGGGAGACGGCATCACCTCTGGGTGGTCGGACCGGCTCCAGCTGATGGGTTTCTCTGACCAATGCATGTGTCCGGCTGGGTTAGCAGCGACCATACTGACTTCCTGATGCTCTCGGCGCTTGCTGCGCCGGTCTTCGGGCTGGCTCGTAAAGATGACGTAGGACGCTTGCTCGTCGGGGAACTCGTCCTGCACGGCTCCGACTGCGGGCCGAGCGGCCTGGGGCGGCGGAGCCAGAGGCGGCGGGCCGGCAGGCAGAGGCGGCGTGAGCCCTTCGCCTTTGGAAATTCGGGCGAGCCAGTTGCACTTTCGGGTTGTGTGGTTGGACGGCTTCGCGCCGCTATGGAACTTGCACGGGGCGTCAAGAGTTTGCTCGTAGGAGAAAGCCGGCTGCCAAGCTGGCCGGCCGCCCTTAGGCTTCTTGGGTGCGGGCCGCCCTTCAGGCGGCGTGTCTTCGACCGTGGCCACCTGCCGGCTAGCGGGAGGCGGCGCAGGGCCTTTGCGCTTATGGTCGTTCGGGTGTTGGCGTCGGCCGGTATCTCCTGCCGGCGTCTTGGGCGCCGGGTTAAGTACTTTCCCGGACGCGTCTACCCGGAGCTCGGTCTTCATCGAAGAGTCGACGGTGGCGTATTTGTCGGCTATGTTCAGAAGCTCGTCAAGGGTAGTCGGCTCGTCGCAGAGGAGCTTGTGCTTGAGGAGGGTGCCTTCTCGGCACCCGGCAGTGAAGTATTCGATGGCTTGCACCTCATGCACCCCTTCGCAAGAATTGCGGAGCTCGGCCCAACGCATGAGGTAGTCGCGCGTGGACTCGGTTGGGCCCTGTACGCACAGGGAGAGCTGCCTGGGCTTGGGAGCCCGCTTGTAGGTGCTGGTGAAGTTGCGAACGAAGGCTTCGGTGAAATCTACCCAGCTGTTGATGCTGAGAGGCTTGAGGCTGTTAAGCCAAGTCCGTGCCGTGCCTTGCAGCATGAGGGGCACGTACTTCACGGCAACGCGCCGGTTGCCGTTGGCGATGCTGACTGCCGGTGGAGTAGTCGATCAGCCAGTCTTCCGGCTTCACGGAGCCGTTGTACTTGGGCATGTCTCTTGGGAGCGAGAACCCTTTGGGGAAGGGCTCGTCACGGATGCGGGGGCCGAAACAGGGCGGGCCGACATTGTCTTCTTCTTCCAGCGCCAGGGATCTGGCCAGGTGGTCGATCCGATGGCGGGCGTCGTTCTCGCCGATTCCTTCACGGCGACCCAGCCGGCCGCTGAGAGTCGGATGCGCCACTGGCGGCGGGGTGGGGTATCTCTCTCCACGAGCTCGAGGCGGAGGCGGGCTGCCCCGCCATTCCATGGCTCGGGGACGGCCGTCCGCGTCTCGCTCGATGGAGATTCGGGTTCGGCTTCGGCTGGAAGCCGGCTCTTTCTCGCGCCGCGCGCGGGTGTTACTCGTAGTCGGCGTCCGGGACGTCGCGCCGTGATCCCGACGCGGGGGAGGGCTTCCCGCGCGGGCGTCGGCTTCGTGCCGCTGAGCGGCCGCATCAATCAGCTGCTGTATGCGCCGGGTCATGTGGGGGAGGTCTTCGGCCTCCAAGCCGTCCAACTCGTCCACGGCCGCCTGGGCGGCGTGCAGGTTCTCGAACGGGGTGGCATAGACCGGGCGGTCGACTCCCAGCGTGTCGGCGATGACGGCGCCGCGTTGCCTAACGGCGCCAGCCCGGCTTGGCCCAGCCGGGGCCGGCGTGCCGAAGGCGGCGCGGTCAGCTTCGCGCTGGTAGGCCTCGGTGAGGCGTCTTACGGAGGCCAGCCTCCGGCCCTCCGCGAGGAGGTCGAGGCGGCGTGCCTCCAGTGCTTCGTCGTCGGCATCAGCCAGGAGAGGGACGGACAAATCGTGGGCCGCCGCGTGCGGGGCGTCGTGGGCGCTCTCGTCGGCCGGGCCGCCGTGGTCGATGACCATCACCTCAGTGGTGACAGTATCGCGATCGTTGGTCCGAGGAAGCGGATCGTTGTAGATCGTGACGTTGGTGGGGAAGGTGTCGTAGGAGGCCGTGTCGGAGTCGACAGGCATCGGGTCGGTGGAGCCAACCAACTCGAAATCCGCAGCAGGCTCGCTGGAGACATGGAGCTGGCCAAGGAGGTTGGCGAGGTGGTCGGTGCCCGCATCGGAGGCGAGCTCGTCGGAGATGCGGGCTTCGTTGAGGAGGTCGGCGAGGCTTCTCGCCGCGCAGATGCTGGTGACGCCTTGCAACGCGTCGTGGCAAG
Organism: Triticum urartu; assembly: GCF_003073215.2. Lineage (NCBI taxonomy): Eukaryota > Viridiplantae > Streptophyta > Magnoliopsida > Poales > Poaceae > Triticum > Triticum urartu. The sequence goes on from NC_053026.1 coordinate 529,323,804, forward strand.
CGCCGTCGGGCGGGTCGGGCTGGCTACGCTCGCTGCGAAGGAAGAGGGTTACGATCCAGAACAGGTCTCCGGACGACGGTGCACCTGGCCCCATAGTGGGCGCCAAATGTCGGGTGGTAGGTGCGACATATGCCAGCGGGTGGCTTATCATTGTGGGAGCCAATAAGACGTCGCCGGTGCCTGGAAACGGGATGAGGCGTAGGCATGCACGCCGGCGAACTTTACCCAGCTTCAGGGCTCTCCGTGGAGATAACACCCCTACTGCTGCTCTGTGGGGTCTCCGCATGATCACTGGATGGATATGTAGCTACACGATGCTCCTTGAGCTGTGTTAGTGGAAGGAGGAAGAAGGGTGCGGCTAGCTCGCTTCTTCTCCTCGTAAGGTGTCTAAAACTAGTTCGGGGTCGAACCCTTTGCATGGGTGCACCGGGGGGCTTATATAGGCCTGCCCCCCGGGGGTACAATGGTAATCCGGCTGGGCGCGGGGCCCAGCCGTCTGTGACTGCGCTCACCGGCTTCTGCGCCGGCTGCTGGGGCCCGCCGACTGGTGGGTCCCGCCGGCTGCCGGCCCTTTGGTCGACAAGCAGGCCCCACCGCCCAGGGCCTGGTCGGTGGCTGATTACTGTTGCTCTATGTTGATGACGCGGCCTTGGTCGGGGTAGGCATGGCTACAGTACCGCCGCCCTGGCGGACGATTACTGTAGCCCCACCGTGCCTTGTCTCCTTAATAGGGCGTCTCCTTCGAGGAAGATGGCAAGCTGGCTATGGGGAGCCGGCTCTTTCTCTGGCCGACTTGGGAGGAGGTGGGGCCGCCTTCGGCATCTCTCTGCCCGAAGGGACCCACCGCCCCGGGGGCCACGCTGGTGGCCCGTCGTGGACGGCGTCGGGGTCGCCGAGGCAACAGTGCCGCGCCGGGCGGGTCGTGGTCACCCGTACGGCGCACTATGCTGGGCGTGCTCCGGGTTTTGGGGGTGGCAGGCTTCACTGTAGCCACGCCCCGCTTCATCATTGCTGGGTGGACGCGAACTTTGAGGGTACGATCTTGACTGCTTTACGGGAGCCGGCTTCTTGGAGTCGGCCTTCTTGCGGCCGGCTTCTTGAAGTCGGCCCTCCCATGGCCTCCTTCATGAGGGCGAAGGGCGGGCCGCCCCTCCCCCCCCCCCCCCCCCCCCCCCCCCCCCCCAGAAGATGGCCGGCAGGGGGAAGGCGGCCCAAGGTCTTGAGTCCTTTGAGAGCCGGACGGGCTCGTAATTTTTTCAGAAGGGCCAGGGGGAGCCGGCTAGGCTACCCATGGCTATTTACTCCGACATAGTTACTTTTGTTCCTGAGGACATGGGAGAAGTCTTGCTATTAGTAGTCATGTGAATTTGGTATTCGTTCGATATTTTGATGAGATGTATGTCGTCTCTCCTCTAGTGGTGTTGTGTGAACATCGACTACATGACACTTCACCATTATTTGGGCCTAGAGGAAGGCATTGGGAAGTAATAAGTAGATGATGGGTTGCTAGAGTGAAAGAAGCTTAAACCCTAGTTTATGCGTTGCTTCGTAAGGGGCTGATTTGGATCCATATGTTTCATGCTATGGTTAGTGTCGGTGTCAAAACCGGCGGATCTCGGGTAGGGGGTCCCGAACTGTGCGTCTAAGGCGGATGGTAGCAGGAGGCAGGGGACATGATGTTTTACCCAGGTTCGGGCCCTCTTGATGGAGGTAAAACCCTACGTCCTGCTTGATTTATTCTTGATGATATGAGTATTACAAGAGTTGATCTACCACGAGATCGGAGAGGCTAAACCCTAGAAGCTAGCCTATGGTATGATTGTATGTTGTCCTACAGACTAAAACCCTCCGGTTTATATAGACACCAGAGAGGGTTAGGGTTACACAAGGTCGGTTACAAAGGAGGAGATATCCATATCCGTACTGCCTAGCTTGCCTTCTACGCCAAGTAGAGTCCCATCTGGACACGAGACGAAGTCTTCAATCTTGTATCTTCATAGTCCAACAGTCCGACCAAAGGATATAGTCCGGCTGTCCGGAGACCCCTAATCCCGGACTCCCTCAGTAGCCCCTGAACCAGGCTTCAATGACGATGAGTCCGGCGCGCAGTGTTGTCTTCGGCATTGCAAGGCGAGTTCCTCCTCCGGATATACCACAGAAGAGTTCAAATAAAAGGATAGTGTCCGACCCTGCAAAACAAGTTCCACATATCTCCGCAGAGAGAATAATATTTCCACAAATCTAATCTGCTGACATGTTTTGGCCACATGACATTAAGCCATGGCCCGGTGATTATTCGAACCATTTCCTTTAACTAGCCCCGCACATAACGCGAGGCGGTTTTTTGACACGTCTTGTCAAAGTAGAGATCGTGTTCCCCTAATTACAGGATTCTCATCAATACAGTCGTGAGTAACCCAACCATGCCTAGGACTCCTAGATTTTAGGCAAGTCCAAACGGCCACTAGGAGGACGCTTGATATTCACCCTCTTTATAAAGGGACAAGGCTTTTACTTTTTTTCCCTCCCGTGCTCAATCGAATCCTTCCCCGGCCTCGAGTTCTAACACCCAAAGCCCAGGTCAGGTGCTTCGGACCTTCAATTATGTCTGGATCTAGCCTTCAAGGCTGGTGGATGCCCTCCTCCGTTACGGAAGAGGATATCAAGAAGTTGAGGGAGGCCAGATACCTGACCGCCGAGGTTTCGCATCAGCTGCCTGCTCGAGGGCAGGTCGTCCCTACTCCCCAACCCAACGAGAACGTTGTGTTCATCTCCCACTTCCTCCGAGGTCTAGGCCTCACTCTAGATCCCTTCGTTAGGGGTTTGATGTTCTATTACGGGCTAGATTTCCACGATCTATCCCCGGACTCCTTTCTCCACATCTCGGCATTTATTGTCGTATATGAGGCCTTCCTCTGCGTTACCCCTCACTTCGGCCTATGGCTCAAGACCTTTGACGTGAAGCCGAAGATGGTCGAGGGGCAGCATGTAGCGTGCGGAGGTGCATTAATAAGCAAGATCGCTGGAGCTCCATGGCCAAAGGGTTCCTTTCCAGAGGTGTCCAGATTATGGCAACGGGAGTGGTTTTACATCACAGCTCCCAGAAGTGCCAAGTGGGTGGCTGCCCCCGCTTTCCGCTCGGGCCCTCCACCACAACTAATGTCATGGATTAGCAGAGGGCTAAGCTGGGGTCCAGCCAAGGACGTGCCTATATTGCAAAGTCGCATTCAAGATCTCTTCAAAGGAGATTTCAGTCTGGTTACGGTGGTGCAAGTCATGCTGGTTCGTCGAGTCCAGCCTTGCAAACGCCGGCCCCTCCGCATGTGGGAGTTCAACCCAGAAGGACCGTGCCTATTCAGAATTTCCTCGGCCTGACGCACGAGGAGATGTATAAATCATTCTTCGGACCCCAAATAGAGTGCCCGGATACTACCAAGGACGTGGGCCTGAGCAGCAACCGCACCGCCGACCAAGTAAGTAATCCTCTAGCCGAACACACCATCTTTCATTTATCATGATGTCATTCTGAGAAATCGCTCTTTGACCAGGACTGGCTAACAAAGGCAAAGATGATTCGGTGTTTGGCCCCCCTTCCTGAGGGTTTGGACAATCCGGTACTGGAAAAGATGCTCGAGCTAGCACCTTGCCTGGAGCACTCAAAGGAAGATAAATGGGGGAATAATGAGGGCGAAAGCGGGCCCCCATCGCTACCAATTCCAACCGAGGGAATGAGCGCCTCCGTGGAGGAGGATAACCAAGGGGAAGAATCTGACCCTCTCTCGCTTCAGGGAAGGAAGAGGACTGCCTCTGAAGATCCAGAAACCAAGGCTTCCAAACAGGAGAAGAAGTCTCCACCAGAGGGTCCTGCCTCGGAGGGTGCTTTTGCCGCACAAAGTCAGCTCGGGGATCAGCCCTCTAACGAGCCGTAAGTGACCAAAAAATACTTAATAGTAAAGATATTCTACCTTACTTTTGAGGAAAATGACCGAAGCATTTATCTTGCAGTTCGGATCTTAGCCCTTCTCAACAGAGCTCGTCTTCGGGGGATCTTCTTTCGGAGACGATGGAGAGCGAAACACCTCCCCCCGGACTCCCCCGCTCAAGAAGCGGGAGACCTTGAAGTGTCATCAAGGAGGGCCTCTATAGATCTGGTGAGGCCAGAAGATAATCCTATAGTCACCTGGAGTCCCCAGCGTCCAGCTCTTGAAGAGAGCAAACAAAGGAGTCTGGCGCCGTCTGGTATGCGGTCGGACGCACTGAGGGATCTGCTAAACCGAGCGATCATCTCCGAAGAACACCATACGTTGATGGGTACGGTAATGGAAAGGATTTCGTCCGCCGAAAGCGGGTTGCATGACGCCTTTATGAGTCTACTGACGGGCTTTGAGGTACGTAAAATCATGTACATTTGTGATAGTACCGCACATTTTTAGGTGTGCCCTGTGCAGATAGTAGCCCCTGAGACTCTGGTTGTCGCTGAGGACGGCGGCAAACAGAGGATCGTAGTCCCAGGTAATAACCATACCGCTTTATGTGCAGGTGGTGGAAGCTCCAGTGGCTAGCCGGACTAATGAGTTTGCCGAACTACAGCGGCAGATGCCGACATCGAGCTTGTTAACAAGCGGCTTGACGAGGCACAGGGTAAGTAATGTTTTCTGGTGAATGTCACATAGTAAGGGCAGCGTGATGCCAGTATCTTTAATATGTTGTGACTGCAGATGGAGCTGCCACCGTGGAGACCCTTCGGGCGGAGCTTGCCCAAGCCAAAGAACAAGCAAGGAGTAATAATGCGGCCGCTTTGAAGGCGGCCGAAGAGTTAAGAGCCGAGAAGGCCGCGCATAGCAAGACCAAAGAAAAAATGTCCAAGATGACTGTAAAGTTGAAAGACACTGCCGACCGCTGCCAGCTTCTTGAAGAAGAAAACCGGGCGAAGGCGATGGACCTGGAAAAGGCCACGATGGCGACCAAAGACACCCGCTCTGCAATGAGAGCAAAGAAGGAGGAACTGCGTTAAGCCGGGGATATTGTGGCTGGGTAGCCTTTTATGCTGCGGAGGAAGTTTGGAGATCCTCGGTATGCCCCTATGGATCGGCTGTGGAGTTCGGCAGACGCATATCTGGACTTGGCAGCCAGCGCTGTCGATGCGGCCGAATACTTCCGAGATCAAATAGATCATGAAGTGGACAAGCTGTTCTGATCGCAGTTTAATGTTCCAGAGTGTCTGCTTCCATTGACTGATCAGCTAGCTGAATGGGCCAAACTCAATAGGTTGTCCGGACTCGCCATGAGGTCTGTCGTGGATCAGCTTTGGCCGGAAAGGCCAAAGCCGAACAGCTATTTTAGCCTGGTGCAGCAGTTCCTTGGCGCGGTGCCGCGCATCAATGTGATGAAGAGGTCGGTGTGCATAGAGGGCTCGCGGATGGCCCTTGCCCGTGTCAAAGCATACTAGGCGGAGATGGATGCTACCACTGTTGCGGCGCAGGGTTCGGCCATAGGCCGAGTGGCTGCCGAGCACTATTTTGAAGAAGTTCTTGAGGGTGCTCGTTTGATAGAGGCCCAGTGCTCGAAGTATATTATGTTTGAGTGACATGTATTCCCATTGTAAAAACATTGTTTTTATTAAATTTGTCAAGGCTGTATTTATACTTTTGCCTGAAAGTAATATGATGCCTCCTGTGCGGCCGTTTACGTATATATATGTATATCCAGAAAGATTGCAGTCGTCGGCTTCAGCCCCCATGCATATAATGTGGGGGTGTTCGCAGAAGACACGTGTTCACACTTAATCCAACGTCTTGGTCCTATTAAGGAGGTGATAGCGCAGCGAACTAGGCAACCGGACTATAATGCTTTAACACTTTCACTTAGCCAGAGGAGTTTGACAGTGGGGCTACTATATAGCCCTTGGTGGCTCCGCTCTCACCCGAATTCGGCGTGCGTACATGCCTGGCCGGGAAACGTCCCTTCGTTAAGGCGGAGGAATTCTAAGATTCCGATAGGTCATCGAGTGGTTGACCAGTCTCATGCTATATCATGACAGTCAGTTTTCGGCTTTCTCTACTAATGTGCTCGTCTGGATGAACCAGGGCACAATCGCAGTAGTTCTCCTGGTGCCACCTTTGCCGATAGAGCGGAACATAAGGCAGCAAAACACAGGAGCCGGGCAAACCCAACATTTGACCAAAGACATGATTCGGAGCTGATGCATATAAGGCCAAACTCGCGACGCCGAACACTCCCTAAGGTATTCGGTCTTTATTGTGGGCCTGAATAGTGCCCTTTGTAAGAAGCCCCTGGTGTCCAGGTATGTGCATTACTCTGACGTGGCCACATGCCAAGACGTCAGCATCCTTCTCAATTGTACTGAGAATCCGAGGGATGTGTATCAACAAGAGACAGTAAAAAAGGTTGACGCGGGGTCTTAATCTAAAAAGAATCCTTGGAATGGGTACCTGCTGCACGTCTGCGCTTGTGTCTCCGTTGTGCCGTATCCTGGACGGGTGTAGCATGATGGTCATCTGTAAAAGAGAGGAACTTAGGTGAAAAGTTGTCGTGCAAAAAGGTAGGTTTAAAGAAACCATGTTCAGTTTAAGATGAGTAAAAGTTGCCACTTGTCTGCACTCGTTGAGCCCCTTGTATTTGTAATAGGGGTATGGCCATCAAACCTGTATGAATTACATATAGCTGCGCCGGACTCGTCTAACCGTGTCCGTGGTCTTGACGACCTATCGAATGCTTTAGTTGGTGAGGCTGTTTTAGTGTGCGGCTGCCAAGGCAGCCGCACTATCTTCGGCGCGCAGGGATCGCTCAATATTTCCATTTACTATAATGATGCCACGTGGACCGGGCATCTTAACCGTGAGGGAAGCGTAATGCGGTATTGCATTAAAGCGAGCGAAAGCTTCGCGTCCAAGTAGTGCTTGATAGCCACTTTGGAACGGAGCAATGTGGAAGGTTAAATTTTCGCTACGGAAGTTATCGGGGATGCCGAATATAACCTATACTAATAGGGAGCCTGAGCAATGAGCCCCTGGGCCTGGCATTACTCCTTTAAAGGTAGTATTGCTGTGGCAAATTTTCGTTGGGTCTATCCCCATTTTGCGGATTGTGTCCTAATATATCAGGTTTAGACTGTTGCCACCGTCCATCAGGACTCGTGTGAAGTGGTATTCGTCAATTATTGGATCTAATACCAAGGCAGCCCATCCTGCGCGCCGGATACTTGTCGAGTAATCCTGATGGTCGAAGGTGGTCGGTTGAGACGGCGAGTGGCAGAACTCCGCGGTGATAGGCCCTTGGGCATATTTATCTGGGAGTGCCGCTTTGTTTCTCCCCTTTATCACATGTAACACGTTTACTGTTTTGACTTCTGGTGGAAATTTCTTATGTTCCCCAGTGCTTTGCTTGCGAGGCTCGTCCTCGTCTTCCCTTGGTGTATCCTTCCCCTTATGTTCGGCGTTGAGCTTGCCAGACTGCTTGAAGACCCAACATTCTTTGTGGGTATGATTTGCAGGTTTATCAGGGGTGCTATGGATCTGACATATTTGGTCCAGAATTTCGTTTAGGCTGGACAGTTCATCTCTGGCGCCTTTAGAGGGCGGCTTTTGCTTACCTGGCCGAGAGCTTCTGAATCCAGCGTTTACCGTCGCGCTCTTCGGGCTGTCTTCTTTATTCCGGCACTTATTATTTTTGCTGCGTCTTGATTTCCCATTTCCATCTCTAACTTCGGATGTACTTGGGTCGCTGGTGCTGCATCGGGCTAGCCAGCTGTCCTCGCCCGCGCAAAAGCAGGTCATGAGGCTTGTTAATGCTGGCATTGTTCTCGGCTTTTCTTGGCCGAGGTGTCTGGCAAGCCATTCATCTCGCACGCTGTGTTTAAAAGCTGCCAAGGCTTCGGCGTCCGGACAGTCGACTATTTGGTTCTTTTTAGTAAGAAACATGTTCCAAAGCTTTTGGGCTGACTCTCCGGGCTGTTGAGTTATATGACTCAAATCGTCCGCGTCCAGAGGTCGGACATAAGTCCCTTGAAAATTTGCCCGAAAAGCGTCTTTGAGCTCTTCCCACCATCCAATGGAGCTTTCGGGGAGGCTTTTAAGCCAGTGCCGAGCTGGCCCTTTGAGCTTGAGGGGTAAGTACTTGATGGCATGGAGATCATCTCCTCGAGCCATATGGATATGGAGGATATAGTCCTCAATCCAGACCCCAGGGTCTGTTGTTCCGTCGTATGCCTCTATGTTTACGGGTTTGAATCCCTCTGGAAATTCATGGTCCAGCACCTCGTCGGTGAAGCATAGGGGGTGTGCGGCACCCCTGTATCTGGGTGTACCGTGTTGTTCGAATGTTTGTTGTGTTGCATCGTGAAGGAAATATGCCCTAGAGGCAATAATAATGTTATTATTTTATTTCCTTATATCATGATAAATGTTTATTATTCATGCTAGAATTGTATTATCCGAAAACATAATACTTGTGTGAATACATAGACAAACCAAACGTCACTAGTATGCCTCTACTTGACTAGCTCATTAATCAAAAATGGTTATGTTTCCTAACCATAGACATGTGTTGTCATTTGATTAATGGGATCACATCATTAGGAGAATGATGTGATTGACATGACCCATTCCATTAGCTTAGCACCCGATCGTTTAGTATGTTGCTATTGCTTTCTTCATGACTTATACATGTTCCTATCACTATGAGATTATACAACTCCCGTTTACCAGAGGAACACTTTGTGTGCTACCAAACGTCACAACGTAACTGGGTGATTACAAAGGAGCTCTACAGGTGTCTCCAAAAGTAAATGTTCGGTTGGCGTATTTCGAGATTAGGATTTGTCACTCCGATTGTCGGAGAGGTATCTCTGGGCCTTCTAGGCAATGCACATCACATAAGCCTTGCAAGCGTTGCAACTAATGAGTTGGTTGCGGGATGATGTATTACGAAACGAGTAAAGAGACTTGCCGGTAATGAGATTGAACTAGGTATTGAGATACCGACGATCGAATCTCGGGCAAGTAACATACCGATGACAAAGGGAACAAAGTATGTTGTTATGCGGTCTGACCGATAAAGATCTTCGTAGAATATGTAGGAGCCAATATGAGCATCCAGGTTCCACTATTGGTTATTGACCGGAGACGTGTCTCGGTCATGTCTACATTGTTCTCGAACCCGTAGGGTCCGCACGCTTAAGGTTTCGATGACAGTTATATTATGAGTTTATGCTTTTTGATGTACTGAAGTTTGTTCGGAATCCCGGATGTGATCACGGACATGACGAGGAGTCTCGAAATGGTCGAGACATAAAGATTGATATATTGGAAGCCTATATTTGGTATCGGAAGTGTTCCGGGTGAAATCGGGATTTTACCGGAGTATCGGGTGGTTACCGGAACCCCCCGGGAGGTATATGGGCCTTAGTGGGCTTTAGTGGAAGAGAGGAGAGGTGGCCAGGGCTGGGCCGCGCGCCCCTCCCCCCCTAGTCCGAATAGGACAAGGAGAGGGGGGCGGCGCCCCCCCCCCTTCCTTCTCTCTCTCCTCTTTCCCCCTTCCCGAATCCTATTCCAACTAGGAAAGGGGGGGAATCCTACTCCCGGTGGGAGTAGGACTCCTCCTGGCGTGCCCTCCTCATGGCCGGCCGCACCCCCCCCCCTTTGATCCTTTATATACGGAGGTAGGGGGCACCCCTAGACAGACAAGTTGATCAACGTGATCATATTCTTAGCCGTGTGCGGTGCCCCCTTCCACCATAATCCTTGATAATATTGTAGCGGTGCTTAGGCGAAGCCCTGCGACGGTAGTACATCAAGATCGTCACCACGCCGTCGTGCTGACGGAACTCTTCCCCAACACTTTGCTGGATCGGAGTCCGGGGATCGTCATCGAGCTGAACGTGTGCTAAAACTCGGAGGTGCCGTAGTTTCGGTGCTTGATCGGTCGGGCCGTGAAGACGTATGACTACATCAACCGCGTTGTGCTAACGCTTCCGCTGTCGGTCTACAAGGGTACGTAGATCACACTCTCCCCTCTCGTTGCTATGCATCACCATGATCTTGCGTGTGCGTAGGAATTTTTTTGAAATTACTGCGTTCCCCAACAGTGGCATCCGAGCCTAGGTTTTATGTGTTGATGTTATATGCACGAGTAGAACACAAGTGAGTTGTGGGCGATATAAGTCATACTGCTTACCAGCATGTCATACTTTGGTTTGGCGGTATTGTTGGACGAAGCGGCCCGGACCGACATTACGCGTACGCTTACGCGAGACCGGTTCTCCCGACGTGCTTTGCACATAGGTGGCTTGCGGGTGACAGTTTCTCCAACTTTAGTTGAACCGAGTGTGGCTACGCCCGGTCCTTGCGAAGGTTAAAACAGCACCAACTTGACAAACTATCGTTGTGGTTTTGATGCGTAGGTAAGATTGGTTCTTGCATAAGCCCGTAGCAGCCACGTAAAACTTGCAACAACAAAGTAGAGGACGTCTAACTTGTTTTTGCAGGGCATGTTGTGATGTGATATGGTCAAGACATGATGCTAAATTTTATTGTATGAGATGATCATGTTTTGTAACCGAGTTATCGGCAACTGGCAGGAGCCATATGGTTGTCGCTTTATTGTATGCAATGCAATCGCGTTGTAATGCTTTACTTTATCACTAAGCGGTAGCGATAGTCGTGGAAGCATAAGATTAGCGAGACGACAACGATGCTACGATGGAGATCAAGGTGTCGCGCCGGTGACGATGGTGATCACGACGGTGCTTCGAAGATGGAGATCACAAGCACAAGATGATGATGGCCATATCATATCACTTATATTGATTGCATGTGATGTTTATCTTTTATGCATCTTATCTTGCTTTGATTGACGGTAGCATTATAAGATGATCTCTCACTAATTATCAAGAAGTGTTCTCCCTAAGTATGCACCGTTGCGAAAGTTCTTCGTGCTGAGACACCACGTGATGATCGGGTGTGATAGGCTCTACGTTCAAATACAACGGGTGCAAAACAGTTGCACACGCGGAATACTCAGGTTATACTTGACGAGCCAAGCATATACAGATATGGCCTCGGAACACGGAGACCGAAAGGTCGAGCGTGAATCATATAGTAGATATGATCAACATAGTGATGTTCACCAATGAAACTACTCCATCTCACGTGATGATCGGACATGGTTTAGTTGATTTGGATCACGTAATCACTTAGAGGATTAGAGGGATGTCTATCTAAGTGGGAGTTCTTAAGTAATATGATTAATTGAACCTAAATTTATCATGAACTTAGTACCTGATAGTATCTTGCTTGTTTATGTTTAATTGTAGATCAATAGCTCGCGTTGTTGCTTCCCTATGTTTATTTTGATGCGTTCCTTGAGAAAGCAAAGTTGAAAGATGATGGTAGAAATTACACGGACTGGGTCCGTAACTTGAGGATTATCCTCATTGCTGCACAGAAGAATTACGTCCTGGAAGCACCGCTAGGTGCCAGGCCTGCTGCTGGAGCAACACCAGATGTTATGAACGTCTGGCAGAGCAAAGTTGATGACTACTCGATAGTTCAGTGTGCCATGCTTTACGGCTTAGAATCGGGACTTCAACGACGTTTTGAACGTCATGGAGCATATGAGATGTTCCAGGAGTTGAAGTTAATATTTCAAGCAAATGCCCGGATTGAGAGATATGAAGTCTCCAATAAGTTCTATAGCTGCAAGATGGAGGAGAACAGTTCTGTCAGTGAGCATATACTCAAAATGTCTGGGTATAATAATCACTTGATTCAATTGGGAGTTAATCTTCCAGATGATTGCATCATTGACAGAATTCTCCAATCACTGCCACCAAGCTACAAGAGCTTCGTGATGAACTACAATATGCAAGGGATGAATAAGACTATTCCCGAGCTCTTCGCAATGCTGTAAGCTGCGGAGGTAGAAATCAAGAAGGAGCATCAAGTGTTGATGGTCAACAAGACCACTAGTTTCAAGAAAAAGGGCAAAGGGAAGAAGAAGGGAAACTTCAAAAAGAACAGCAAGCAAGTTGCTGCTCAAGAGAAGAAACCCAAACCTGGACCTAAGCCTGAAACTGAGTGCTTCTACTGCAAGCAGACTGGTCACTGGAAGCGGAACTGCCCCAAGTATTTGGCGGATAAGAAGGATGGCAAGGTGAACAAAGGTATATGTGATATACATGTTATTGATGTGTACCTTACTAATGCTCGTAGTAGCACCTGGGTATTTGATATTGGTTCTGTTGCTAATATTTGCAACTCGAAACAGGGACTACGGATTAAGCGAAGATTGTCTAAGGACGAGGTGACGATGCGCGTGGGAAATGGTTCCAAAGTCGATGTGATCGCAGTCGGCACGCTACCTCTACATCTACCTTCGGGATTAGTATTAGACCTAAATAATTGTTATTTGGTGCCAGCGTTAAGCATGAACATTATATCTGGATCTTGTTTGATGCGAGACGGTTATTCATGTAAATCAGAGAATAATGGTTGTTCTATTTATATGAGTAATATCTTTTATGGTCATGCACCCTTAAAGAGTGGTCTATTCTTATTAAATCTCGGTAGTAGTGACACACATATTCATAACGTTGAAGCCAAAAGATGTAGAGTTGATAATGATAGTGCAACTTATTTGTGGCACTGCCGTTTAGGTCATATCGGTATAAAGCGCATGAAGAAACTCCATACTGATGGGCTTTTGGAACCACTTGATTATGAATCACTTGGTACTTGCGAACCGTGCCTTATGGGTAAGATGACAAAAACACCGTTCTCCAGTACTATGGAGAGAGCAACAGATTTATTGGAAATCATACATACAGATGTATGTGGTCCGATGAATGTTGAGGCTCGTGGCGGATATCATTATTTTTTCACCTTCACAGATGACTTAGGCAGATATGGGTATATCTACTTAATGAAACATAAGTCTGAAACGTTTGAAAGGTTCAAAGAATTTCAGAGTGAAGTTGAAAATCATCGTAACAAGAAAATAAAATTCCTATGATCTGATCGTGGAGGAGAATATTTGAGTTACGAGTTTGGTGTACATTTGAAACAATGTGGAATAGTTTCGCAACTCATGCCACCCGGAATACCACAGCTTAATGGTGTGTCCGAACGTCGTAATCGTACTTTACTAGATATGGTGCGATCTATGATGTCTCTTACTGATTTACCGCTATCGTTTTGGGGATATGCTCTAGAGACGGCCGCATTCACGTTAAATAGGGCACCATCAAAATCCGTTGAGACGACGCCTTATGAACTGTGGTTTGGCAAGAAACCAAAGTTGTCATTTCTGAAAGTTTGAGGCTGCGATGCTTATGTGAAAAAGCTTCAACCTGATAAGCTCGAACCCAAATCGGAGAAGTGTGTCTTCATAGGATATCCAAAGGAAACTATTGGATACACCTTCTATCACAGATCCGAAGGCAAGACTTTTGTTGCTAAATTCGGAAACTTTCTAGAGAAGGAGTTTCTCTCGAAAGAAGTGAGTGGGAGGAAAGTAGAACTTGACGAGGTAACAGTACCTGCTCCCTTATTGGAAAGTAGTACATCACAGAAACCTGTTTCTGTGACACCTACACCAATTAGTGAGGAAGCTAATGATAATGATCATGAAACTTCAGAACAAGATACTACTGAACCTCATAGATCAACCAGAGTAAGATCCGCGCCAGAGTGGTACGGTAATCCTGTTTTGGAAGTCATGCTACTAGATCATGATGAACCTACGAACTATGAAGAAGCGATGGTGAGCCCAGATTCCGCAAAATGGCTTGAAGCCATGAAATCTGAGATGGGATCCATGTATGAGAACAAAGTATGGACTTTGGTTGACTTGCCCAATGATCGGCAAGCAATTGAGAATAAATGGATCTTCAAGAAGAAGACTGACGCTGACGGTAATGTTACTGTCTACAACGCTCGACTTGTCGCAAAAGGTTTTCGGCAAGTTCAAGGGATTGACTACGATGAGACCTTCTCACCCGTAGCGATGCTTAAGTCTGTCCGAATCATGTTAGCAATTGCCGCATTTTATGATTATGAAATTTGGCAAATGGATGTCAAAACTGCATTCCTGAATGGATTTCTGCAAGAAGAGTTGTATATGATGCAGCCGGAAGGTTTTGTCGATCCAAAGGGAGCTAACAAAGTGTGCAAGCTCCAGCGATCCATTTATGGACTGGTGCAAGCCTCTCGGAGTTGGAATAAATGTTTTGATAGTGTGATCAAAGCATTTGGTTTTGTACAGACTTTTGGAGAAGCCTGTATTTACAAGAAAGTGAGTGGGAGCTCTGTAGCATTTCTGATATTATGTGGATGACATATTGCTAATCGGAAATGATATAGAATTTCTGGATAGCATAAAAGGATACTTGAATAAGAGTTTTTCAATGAAATACCTCGGTGAAGCTGCTTACATATTGGGCATTAAGATCTACAGAGATAGATCAAGACGCTTAATTGGACTTTCACAAAGCACATACCTTGACAAAGTTTTGAAGAAGTTCAAAATGGATCAAACAAAGAAAGGATTCTTTCCTGTGTTACAAGGTGTGAAATTGAGTAAGACTCAATCCCCGACCAATGCAGAAGATAGAGAGAAAATGAAAGATGTTCCCTATGCTTCAGCCATAGGTTATATCATGTATGCAATGCTGTGTACCAGACCTGATGTGTGTCTTGCTATAAGTCTAGCAGGAAGGTACCAAAGTAATCCAGGAGTGGATCACTGGACAGCGGTCAAGAACATCCTGAAATACCTAAAAAGGACTAAGGATATATTTATCATATATGGAGGTGACAAAGAGCTCATCGTAAATGGTTACGTTGATGCAAGCTTTGACACTGATCCGGACGATTCTAAATCGCAAACCAGATACGTGTTTACATTAAACGGTGGAGCTGTCAGTTGGTGCAGTTCTAAACAAAGCATTGTGGCGGGATCTACATGTGAAGCGGAGTACATAGCTGCTTCGGAAGCAGCAAACGAAGGAGTCCAGATGAAGGAGTTCATATCCGATCTAGGTGTCATACCTAGTGCATCGGGTCCAATGAAAATCTGTTGTGACAATACTGGTGCAATTGCCTTGGCAAAGGAATCCAGATTTCACAAGAGAACCAAGCACATCAAAAGACGCTTCAATTCCATCTGGGATCTAGTCCAGGTGGGAGACATAGAGATTTGCAAGATACATATGTATCTGAATATAGCAGACCCGTTGACTAAGCCTCTTCCACGAGCAAAACATGATCAGCACCAAAGCTCCATGGGTGTTAGAATCATTACTGTGTAATCTAGATTATTGACTCTAGTGCAAGTGGGAGACTGAAGGAAATATGCCCTAGAGGCAATAATAATGTTATTATTTTATTTCCTTATATCATGATAAATGTTTATTATTCATGCTAGAATTGTATTATCCGGAAACATAATACTTGTGTGAATACATAGACAAACCAAACGTCACTAGTATGCCTCTACTTGACTAGCTCATTAATCAAAGATGGTTATGTTTCCTAACCATAGACATGTGTTGTCATTTGATTAATGGGACCACATCATTAGGAGAATGATGTGATTGACATGACCCATTCCATTAGCTTAGCACCCGATCGTTTAGTATGTTGCTACTGCTTTCTTCATGACTTATACATGTTCCTATGACTATGAGATTATGCAAATCCCGTTTACCAGAGGAACACTTTTTGTACTAACAAACGTCACAACGTAACTGCGTGATTATAAAGGAGCTCTACAGGTGTCTCCAAAAGTAAATGTTCGGTTGGCGTATTTCGAGATTAGGATTTGTCACTCCGATTGTCGGAGAGGTATCTCTGGGCCCTCTCGGTAATGCACATCACATAAGCCTTGCAAGCATTGCAACTAATGAGTTAGTTGTGAGATGATGTATTATGAAACGAGTAAAGAGACTTGCCGGTAACGAGATTGAACTAGGTATTGAGATACCGACGATCGAATCTCGGGCAAGTAACATACCGATGACAAAGGGAACAAAGTATGTTGTTATGCGGTCTGACCGATAAAGATCTTCGTAGAATATGTAGGAGCCAATATGAGCATCCAGGTTCTGCTGTTGGTTATTGACCGGAGACTTGTCTCGGTCATGTCTACATTATTCTCGAACCCGTAGGGTCCGCACGCTTAAGGTTTCGATGATAGTTATATTATGAGTTTATGCTTTTTGATGTACCGAAGTTTGTTCGGAGTCCCGAATGTGATCACGGACATGACGAGGAGTCTCGAAATGGTCGAGACATAAAGATTGATATATTGGAAGCCTATATTTGGATATCGGAAGTGTTCCGGGTGAAATCGGGATTTTACCGGAGTACCGGGAGGTTACCGGAACCCCCCGGGAGGTATATGGGCCTTAGTGGGCTTTAGTGGAAGAGAGGAGAGGTGGCCAGGGCTGGGCCGCGCGCCCCTCCCCCCCTAGTCCGAATAGGACAAGGAGAGGGGGGGCGGCGCCCCCCCCCCCCCCCCTCTTCCTTCTCTCTCTCCTCTTTCCCCCTTCCCGAATCCTATTCCAACTAGGAAAGGGGGAGAATCCTACTCCCGGTGGGAGTAGGACTCCTCCTGGCACGCCCTCCTCATGGCCGGCCGCACCCCCCTTTGATCCTTTATATATGGAGGTAGGGGGCACCCCTAGACACACAAGTTGATCCACGTGATCATATTCTTAGTCGTGTGCGGTGCCCCCTTCCACCATAATCCTCGATAATATTGTAGTGGTGCTTAGGCGAAGCCCTGCGACGGTAGTACATCAAGATCGTCACCACGCCGTCGTGCTGACGGAATTCTTCCCCGACACTTTGCTGGATCGGAGTCCGGGGATCGTCATCGAGCTGAACGTGTGCTAAAACTCGGAGGTGACGTAGTTTCGGTGCTTGATCGGTCGGGCCGTGAAGACGTACGACTACATCAACCGCGTTGTGCTAACGCTTCCGCTGTCGGTCTACAAGGGTACGTAGATCACACTCTCCCCTCTCGTTGCTATGCATCACCATGATCTTGCGTGTGCATAGGAAAAATTTTGTAATTACTGCGTTCCCCAACACATCGTATGCTGGAGCGCGCTTGCGTGGTCCATAGATGGGTTTGGTAGCGCCGTCCTTTTGATGCGAGCCCTCGCGTGGATCTCGTATTGGCTTATGTGCGGCGTTGTTTGCCGCTCTATGTTGGCCGTGAGGTCGTCTATCCGGCCAGATGGCCGTTTTAATTTTTGGTTGCGGGGGATCTAAGGCGTCCTCATCAAATTCAGGTAGCAACTTCCGCTTCTGGTAGCTCTTGATGGGGTGATTACCGCCGTACTTCGCTGCTGTGTTGAGTACTTTACTCCATCTGATTCTGAGTGTATCTTGCGCAGCCTTGAGCCTTTGCTTCTGCTTTTTTAGACTCCTCGTGGTGGCAACAAGCCTTTGACGAGCATTCTGTTGCTCCAGGTGTCTGTCCGGTGTGATGTCGTCCAGACTATTATCTTTGATAGAGTCGGGTTGTTCAGTTTGATTCTCCGTGTTGCCGTGGTCCGGCGATGGTTCACCCTGCTCTAACGCAGGGACTATATGATCGTTGTTTCTGCCGAGGCGGGATTTTGGTGTGTCCACCATGTATACGGCATGTGATATCGGCCGTGTAATTTAAGCTTCCAAACCTGACCTAATGGCCAGGGGCATAGCTTTCGATCTGCTCCATATGGCCAAGCGAGTTGGCACGCAGTGCGAAGCCGCCGAACACAAAGATCTATCCCGGGAGAAAAGTCTCACCCTGGACTGCATCGCTATTGATGATAGAAGGAGCCATCAAGCCTAACGGTGACGACACAGAGGAACTCTCAATGAAAGCACCAACGTCGGTGTCAAAATCGGCAGATCTTGGGTAGGGGGTCCTGAACAGTGCGTCTAAGGCGGATGGTAACAGGAGGCAGGGGACACGATGTTTTACCCAGGTTCGGGCCCTCTTGATGGAGGTAAAACCCTACGTGCTGCTTGATTTATTCTTGATGATATGAGTATTACAAGAGTTGATCTACCACGAGATCGGAGAGGCTAAACCATAGAAGCTAGCCTATGGTATGATTGTATGTTGTCCTACAGAATAAAACCCTCCGGTTTATACAAACACCAGAGAGGGTTAGGGTTACACAAGGTCGGTTACAAAGGAGGAGATATCCATATCCGTACGGCCTAGCTTGCCTTCCACTCCAAGTAGAGTCCCATCCGGACATGAGACGAAGTCTTCAATCTTGTATCTTCATAGTCCAACAGTCCGGCCAAAGGATATAGTCCGGCTGTCCGGAGACCCCTAATCCCGGACTTCCTCAGTTAGGTCTACCTTAATACTTTTGTTGTAGTTGCGGATGCTTGCAATAGAGGTTAATCATAAGTGGGATTCTTGTCCAAGTAAGGACAGTACCCAAGCACCAGTCCACCCACATACCAAATTATCAAAGTACCGAACGCGAATCATATGAGTGTGATGAAAACTAGCTTGATGATATTCCCATGTGTCCTCGGGAGCGCTTTTCTCTATATAAGAGTTTGTCCAGGCTTGTCCTTTGCTACAAAAAGGATTGGGCCACCTTGCTACACTTTATTTACTTTTGTTACTTGTTGCTCATTACAAATTATCCTATCACAAAACTATATGTTACCACTTGTTTCGCTACTTGCAGAGAATACCTTGCTGGAAACCGCTTATCATTTCCTTCTGCTCCTCGTTGGGTTCGACACTCTTACTTATCGAAAGGACTACGATAGATCCCCTATACTTGTGGGTCATCAGCCCTCCTACCCTCGTATATAAAGGACTAGGGGGAGGAGGCGGCCGGCCAGGAGGAGGGCGCGCCAGGGAGGAGTCCTACTCCCACCGGGAGTAGGACTCCCTCTTTTCCTAGTTGGAGTAGGAGGAGGAAAGGAAGGGAAGGAGAGATGAGGAAGGAAAGGGGGCGCCCCCCCCCCTCCTTGTCCAATTCGGACTAGAGGGGGAGGGGGCGCGTGGCCTGCCCTAGCCGCCCCTCCTATTCTCCACTAAGGCCCATCTTGGCCCATTAAACTCCCCGGGGGGTTCCGATAACCCCCTCGGTACTCTGGTATATGTCCGGAACTCCCCGAAACCATTCCGGTGTCCGAACATAGTCGTCCAATATATCGATCTTTATGTATCGACCATTTTGAAACTCCTCGTCATGTCCGTGATCACATCCAGGACTCCAAACTACCTTCGATACATCAAAACACAAAAACTCATAATACAATCATCACCGAAACTTTAAGCGTGCAGACCCTACGTGTTCGAGAACTATGTAGACATGACCGAGACATGTCTCCGGTCAATAACCAATAGCAGAACCTGGATGCTCATATTGGTTCCTACATATTCTACGAAGATCTTTATCGGTCAAACCGCATAACAACATATGTTGTTCCCTTTGTCATCGGTATTTTACTTGCCCGAGATTTGATCATCGGTATCTCAATACCTAGTTCAATCTCGTTACCGGCAAGTCTCTTTACTCGTTCTGTAATACATCATCCCGCAACTAACTCATTAGTTACAATGCTTGCAAGGCTTATAGTGATGTGCATTACTGAGTGGGCCCAGAGATACCTCTCCGACAATCGGAGTGACAAATCCTAATCTTGAAATATGCCAACCCAACAAGTACCTTCGTACACACCTGTAGAGCACCTTTATAATCACCCAGTTATGTTGTGACGTTTGGTAGCACACAAAGTGTTCCTCGGTAAGCGGGAGTTGCATAATCTCATAGTCATAGGAACATGTATAAGTCATGAAGAAAGCAATAGCAACATACTAAACGATCAAGTGCTAAGCTAACGGAATGGGTCAAGTCAATCACATCATTCTCCTAATGATGTGATCATGTTAATCAAATGACAACTCATGTATATGGTTAGGAAACATAACCATCTTTGATCAACGAGCTAGTCAAGTAGAGGCATACTAGTGACACTCTGTTTGTCTATGTATTCACACATGTACCATGTTTCCGGTTAATACAATTCTAGCATGAATAATAAACATTTATCATGATATAAGGAAATAAATAATAACTTTATTATCGCCTCTAAGTCATATTTCCTTCACACTCCACCACAAGAAAACCCTCGCCGGCCATCTCGATGCCGCCGACGCCATGGACAACCACCCTACATGGTAGAGGATGGTCGACGAGCTGGCAGGCGACGACGAGGTTGCACGCGCGGAGCTCCAGGGGATAGGGCGGTGGTTCCCCAGCGTCGACATGCTTAGGAACCACGCGTGTGCCCTCATCGACGCGATGACTGACGACGAGAAGAGGCGCGCTCTCGTGGACGGCCCAGGTACCCCTCCGGCCAACATCCTACGCTTCGCAATGGCGGAGATGCGCTCCGTCGATGATCCAAAGCAGCGCGCGCATTGGTGGATGTACAGGTCCGCCACCACACCACAGCCGCAGCCGGATCTGCAGCGTGTGTGGTCGAGGATGTAGCGCGTGCACGATGTGCTTCTGGCCCTGCCTGCGCCGGCGTCCCTCATCCACATCAACGACGATGACGTCTCTCTGTCGTCCGACTCAGAGTACTGCAAGGTGGACTCTGACAATGACGGGCTACAAAGGGGATTCGGACTCCTCTGACTCGTATGCCTTGTTTGATGATGTCGAGGTGTTGGTTATTGTCCTGTCGGACGACGAAGAACAGGAGGAGGAGAACGAGATCTAGATGCTCGCGCCAGTCCAGAATGCCAGGGAGGTCGACAGAGACCTCCCGATTGACGTGGAGGTGCTCCCAGATGTGCCTGACATCGTCAAGCAGGAGGTGGTGGCTGACGCGGAAGAGGAGAAGGTGGCGGCGGCAACACAGCAGCCGGAGAAGACAAAGAAGAGGCCATTTGCAGGGGAGGTGCGCTGCTCGGAGCGCCTGAAGCACATGAAGAACTGAAGATGTTGGACATGCTGAACAAGAAGATGATGCAGTAGTTAGGTATGCTGATGATGTCTACTACACAACCTTCTTCTTGTAGACGTTGTTGGGCCTCAAAGTGCAGAGGTTTGTAGGACAGTAGCAAATTTCCCTCAAGTGGATGACCTAAGGTTTATCAATCCGTAGGAAGCGTAGGATGAAGATGGTCTCTCTCAAGCAACCCTGCAACCAAATAACAAAGAGTCTCTTGTGTCCCCAACACACCCAATACAATGGTAAATTGTATAGGTGCACTAGTTCAGCGAAGAGATGGTGATACAAGTGGTATATGGATAGTAGATAAAGGTTTTTGTAATCTGAAAATATAAAAACAGCAAGGTAACGAATGATAAAAGTGAGCGTAAACGGTATTGCAATGCGTTGAAATAAGGCCTAGGGTTCATACTTTCACTAGTGCAAGTTCCCTCAACAATAATAACATAATTGGATCATATAACTATCCCTCAACATGCAACAAAGAGTCACTCCAAAGTCACTAATAGCGGAGAACAAACGAAGAGATTATGGTAGGGTACGAAACCACCTCAAAGTTATTCTTTCCAATCAATCCGTTGGGCTATTCCTATAAGTGTCACAAACAACCCTAGAGTTCGTACTAGAATAAGACCTTAAGACACAAATCAACCAAAACCCTAATGTCACCTAGATACTCCAATGTCACCTCAAGTATCCGTGGGTATGATTATACGATATGCATCACACAATCTCAGATTCATCTATTCAACCAACACATAGAACCTCAAAGAGTGCCCCAAAGATTCTACTGGAGAGTCAAGACGAAAACGTGTGCCAACCCCTATGCATAGGTTCATGGGCGGAACCCGCAAGTTCATCACCAAAACATACATCAAGTGAATCACGTGGTATCCCATTGTCACCACAGATACGCACGGCAAGACATACATCAAATGTTCTCAAATCTTTAAAGACTCAATCCGATAAGATAACTTCAAAGGGGAAGCTCAATCCATTACAAGAGAGTAGAGGGGGGAAGAAATATCATATGATCCAAATATAATAGCAAAGCTCGCGATACATCAAGATCATATCACCTCAAGAACACGAGAGAGAGAGAGAGAGAGAGAGAGAGATCAAACACATAGCTACTGGTACATACCCTCAGCCCCGAGGGAGAACTACTCCCTCCTTGTCATGGAGAGCACTGGGATGATGAAGATGGCCACCGGAGAAGGATTCCCCCTCCGGCAGGGTGCCGGAACGGGTCTAGGTTGGTTTTCGGTGGCTACGGAGGCTTCTGGCGGCGGAACTCTCGATAGTTTTAGGGTATATGGATATATATATATATAGGCGGAAGAAATACATCAGGGGAGCCACGAGGGGCCCACGAGGGTGGAGGGCGCCCCCCTGCCTCGTGGCTTCCTCGTTGATTCCCTGACGTGCACTCCAAGTCTCCTGTATTGCTTTCTTTCCAAAAATAACTTTTCCGAAGGTTTCATTCCGATTGGACTCCGTTTGATATTCCTTTTCTGTGAAACACTGAAACAAGGGAAAAAACAGGAACTGGCACTGGGCTCTGGGTCAATAGGTTAGTCCCAAAAATAATATAAAAGTGGATAATAAAGCCCAATAATGTCCAAAATAGAAGATAATATAGCATGGAGCAATCAAAAATTATAGATACGTTGGAGACGTATCAGCATCCCCAAGCTTAATTCCTGCTCGTCCTCGAGTAGGTAAATGATAAAAACAGAATTTTTGATGCGGAGTGCTACTTGGCATAATTTTAATGTAATTCTTCTTAATTGTGGTATGAATATTCAGATCCAAAAGATTCAAGATAAAAGTTTATATTGACATAAAAATAATAATACTTCAAGCATACTAACTAAGCAATCATGTCTTCTCAAAATAACATGGCCAAAGAAAGTTCATCCCTACAACATCATATAGTTTGGTCATGCTCCATTTTCATCACACAAGAATGCTCTCATCATGCACAACCCCGATGACAAGCCAAGCAATTGTTTCATACTTTAGTAATCTCAAACTTTTTTCAACTTTCACGCAATACATGAGCGTGAGCCATGGATATAGCACTACGGGTGGAATAAAATATAATGAGGGGGTTATGTGGAGAAGACAAAAAGGAGAAAGTCTCACATCAACAAGGCTAATCAATGAGCTATGGAGATGCCCATCGATTGATGTTAATGCAAGGAGTAGGGATTGCTATGCAACGGATGCACTAGAGCTATAAATGTATGAAAGCTCAACAAAAGAAACTAAGTGGGTGTGCATTCAACTTGCTTGCTCACGAAGACCTAGGGCACTTGAGGAGGCCCATTGTTGGAATATACAAGCCAAGTTCTATAATGAAAAATTCCCACTAGTATATGAAAGTGACAAAACAAGAGACTCTCTATCATGAGGATTATGGTGCTACTTTGAAGCACAAGTATGGCAAAGGATAGTAGCATTGTCCCTTCTCTCTTTTTCTCTCATTTTTTTGGGGGCCTTCTCTTTTTTTTTATGGCCTTTCTCTTTTTTTGTCCTTCTCTTCTCTTTTTTATGGCCTTTCTCTTTTTTTTTTCCTCACTTGGGACAATGCTCTAGAAAATGATGATCAACACACTTCTATTTATTTACAACTCAATGATTACAACTCGATACTAGAACAAAGTATGACTCTATATGAATGCCTCCGGCGGTGTACCGGGATTGCGATGAATCAAGAGTGACATGTATGAAAAATCATGAACGGTGGCTTTGCCACAAATACGATGTCAACTACATGATCATGTAAAGCAATATGACAATGATGATGCGTGTCATAATAAACGGAACGGTGGAAAGTTGCATGGCAATATATCTCAGAATGGCTATGGAATTGCCATGATAGGTAGGTATGGTGGTTGTTTTGAGGAAGATATAAGGAGGTTTATGTGTGAAATAGCTTATCATATCACGGGGTTTGGATGCACCGGTGAAGTTTGCACCAACTCTCAATGTGAGAAAGGGCAATGCACGGTACCGAAGAGGCTAGCAATGATGGAAGGGTAAGAGTGCGTATAATCCATGGACTCAACATTAGTCATAAGGAACTCACATACTTATTGCAAAAATCTACAAGTCATCAAAAACCAAGTATTATGCGCATCCTCCTAGGGGGATAGATTGGTAGGGAAAGACCATCGCTCATCCCCGACCGCCATTCATAAGGAAGACAATCAAATAACACCTCGTGTTTTAAATTTGTTACATAACGTTTACCATACGTGCATGCTACGGGACCTGCAAACTTCAACACAAGCATTTCTCAAATTCACAACTACTCAACTAGCACGACTTTTAATATCACTACCTCCATGTCTCAAAACAATCATCAAGCATCAAACTTCTCTTAGTATTCAACACACTCATAAGAAAGTTTTTACTAGTCTTGAATACCTAGCATATTAGGATTAAGAACATTACCATGCTGTTTAAGACTCTCAAAATAATATAAGTTAAGCATGATAGTTCATCTATTTCTTCAAAATAAAACCACCACGTGCTCTAAAAAGATATAAGTGAAGCACTAGAGCAAATGACAAACTACTCCGAAAGATATAAGTGAAGATCAATGAGTAGTCGAATAATTATGCAACTATGTGAAGACTCCCTAACATTTAATAATTTCAGATATTGGTATTTTATTCAAACATCAAGCAAAACAAAAGAAAATAAAATGATGCTCCTAAGCAAAACACATATCATGTGGTGAATAAAAATATAGCTCCAAGTAATGTTACCGATGAACGAAGATGAAAGAGGGGATGCCTTTCGGGGCATCCCCAAGCTTAGGCTTTTGGTTGCCCTTGAATATTTCCTTGTGGTGCCTTGGGCATCCCCAAGCTTAGGCTCTTGCAACTCCTTGTTCCATAATCCATCAAATCTTTACCCAAAACTTGAAAACTTCACAACACAAAACTTAAAGTAGAAAACTCGTGAGCTCTGTTAGCGAAAGAAAACAAAACACCACTTCAAGGTACTGTAATGAGATCATTCTCTATTTATATTGGTGTTAAACCTACTGTACTCCAACTTCTCTATGGTTTATAAACTATTTTACTAGCCATAGATTCATCAAAATAAGCAAACAACACATAGAAAAAATCTGTCAAAAACAGAACAGTCTATAGTAATCTGTAACTAGCGCAAGATCTGGAACCCCAAAAATTCTAAAATAAATTGCCGGACATGAGGAATTTATCTATTAATCATCTGCAAAAATAATTAACTAAATAGAACTTTCCAAATAAAAATGGCAGCAATTCTCGTGAGCGCTAAAGTTTCTGTTTTTTACAGCATGATCACAAAGACTTCACCCAAGTCTTCACAAAGGTTATACTTGGCACAAACACTAATTAAAACATAAAACCACATCTAAGCAGAGGCTAGATTAATTAATTATTACTAAACAGGAGCAAAAGGCAAGGAACAAAAATAAAATTGGGTTGCCTCCCAACAAGTGCTATCGTTTAACGCCCCTAGCTAGGCATGATGATTTCAATGATGCTGACATAAAGGATAAGAATTGAAACATAAAGAGAGCATCATGAAGAATATGGCTAGCACATTTAAGTCTAACCCACTTCCTATGCATAGGGATTTTGTGAGCAAACAACTTATGGGAGTAATAATCAACTAGCATAGGAAGGCAAAACAAGCTTAACTTCAAAACTTTAAGCACATAAAGAGGAAACTTGATATTATTGCAATTCCTACAAGCATATGTTCCTCCCTCATAATAATTTTTAGTAGCATCATGAATGAATTCAACAATGTAACCATCACATAAAGCATTCTTTTCATTATCTACAAGCATATAAATTTTATTACTCTCCACATAAGAGAATTTGTTCTCATGAGTAATAGTGGGAGCAAACTCAACATAATAATTACCATGTGAGGCATAATCCAATTGAAAACTAAAATCATGATGACAAGTTTCATGGTTATCATTATTCTTAATATCATAAAAGTCATCACAATAATCATCATAGATAGCAACTTTGTTCTCATAATCAATTGGAACCTCTTCCGAAATAGTGGAATCATTACTAAATAAAGTCATGACCTCTCCAAATCCACTTTCATCAATATAATCATCATAAATAGGAGGCATGCTATCATCATAATAAATTTTCTCATCAAAACTTGGGGGACAAAAAATATCATCTTCATCAAACATAGCTTCCCCAAGCTTGTGGCTTTGCATATCATTAGCATCATGGATATTGAAGGAATTCATACTAACAACATTGCAATCATGGTCATCATTCAAATATTTAGTGCCAAACATTCTAATGCATTCTTCTTCTAGTACTTGAGCACAATTTTCGGAATCCTTATTCTCACGAAAGACATTAAAAAGATGAAGCATATGAGGCATCCTTAATTCCATTTTTTGTAGTTTTATTTTATAAACTAAACTAGTGATAAAACAAGAAACAAAAAGATTTGATTGCAAGATCTAAAGATATACCTTCAAGCGCTAACCTCCCCGGCAACGGTGCCAGAAAAGAGCTTGATGTCTACTACACAACCTTCTTCTTGTAGACGTTGTTGGGCCTCCAAGTGCAGAGGTTTGTAGGACAATAGCAAATTTCCCTCAAGTGCATGACTGCTACCTCTTGTGCTTGCGTTGGTTTTCCCCGAAGAGGAAGGGATGATGCAGCAAAGTAGCGTAAGTATTTCCCTCAGTTTTTGAGAACCAAGGTAACAATCCAGTAGGAGGCCACGCTCAAGTCCCTCGTACCTGCACAAAACGATAGCTACTCGCAACCAATGCGATTAGGGGTTGTCAATCCCTTCACGGTCACTTACGAGAGTGAGATCTGATAGATATAATATTTTTGGTATTTTTTGTATAAAGATGCAAAGTAAAAAGTAAAGGCAAAGTAGAAAGCAAAGCAAGATTAAAGTGATGGAGATTGATATGATGAGAATAGACCCGGGGGCCATAGGTTTCACTAGTGGCTTCTCTCAAGAGAATAAGTATTCTACGGTGGGTGAACAAATTACTGTTGAGCAATTGACAGAATTGAGCATAGTTATGAGAATATCTAGGCATGATCATGTATATAGGCATCACGTGCGTGACAAGTAGACCAAAACGATTCTGCATCTACTACTATTACTCCACTCATCGACCGCTATCCAGCATGCATCTAGAGTATTAAGTTAAAAACAGAGTAACGCCTTAAGCAAGATGACATGATGTAGAGAGATAAATTCATGCAATATGAAATAAACCCCATCTTGTTATCCTCGATGGCAACGATACAATACGTGCCTTGCTGCCCCTTCTGTCACTGCGAAAGGACACCGCAAGATCGAACCCAAAGCTAAGCACCTCTCCCATGGCAAGAACTACCAATCTAGTTGGCCAAACCAAACGGATAATTTGAAGAGACTTGCAAAGATAACCAATCATACATAAAAGAATTCAGAGAAGATTCAAATATTATTCATAGATAGACTTGATCATAAACCCACAATTCATCGATCTCAACAAACACATCGCAAAAAGAAGATTACATCGAATAGATCTCCACAAGAGAGGGGGAGAACTTTGTATTGAGATCCAAAAAGAGATAAGAAGCCATCTAGCTACTAACTATGGACCCGAAGGTCTGAGGTAAACTACTCACACTTCATCGGAGAGGCTATGATGATGTAGAAGCCCCCCGTGATGATGGCCCTCTCTGGCGGAGCTACGGAACAGGCCCCAAGATGGGATCTCGTGGATATAGAAAGTTGCGGCGGTGGAATTAGGTTTTTGGCTCCTGTTTTGATCGTTTGGGGGTAGTAGGTATATATAGGAGGAAGGAGTACGTCGGTGGAGCACCGAGAGGCCCACGAGGTAGGGGCGCGTCCCCCCACCCTCGTGACCGCCTCTTTGATTCCTTGGAGTAGGGTCCAAGTCTCCTGGATCACGTTCGGTGAGAAAATCACGTTCCCGAAGGTTTTATTCCGTTTGGACTCCGTTTGATATTCCGTTTCTTCGAAACACTGAAATAGGCAAAAAAATAGCAATTCTGGGCTGGGCCTCCGGTTAATAGGTTAGTCCCAAAAATAATATAAAAGTGGAAAATAAAGCCCAATATAGTCCAAAACAATAGATAATATAGCATGGAGCAATCAAAAATTATAGATACGTTGGAGACGTATCAGGCATCCCCAAGCTTAATTCCTGCTCGTCCCCTCGAGTAGGTAAATGATAAAAAGAGAATTTTTGATGCGGAGTGCTACTTGGCATAATTTCAATGCAAATCTTCTTAATTGTGATATGAATATTCAGATTCGAAAGATTCAATACAAAAGTTTATAGACATAAAAATAATAATACTTCAAGCATACTGACAAATAAATTATGTCTTCTCCACACAAAGTATTTAAATCATGCACAACCCCGATGACAAGCCAAGCAATTGTTTCATACTCTAACTTTTTCAAATTTTTCAATCTTCACGCAATACATGAGCGTGAGCCATGGATATAGCACTATAGGTGGAATAGAATGGTGGTTGTGGAGAAGACAAAAAGGAGAAGATAGTCTCACATCAACTAGGCGTATCAACGGGCTATGGAGATGCCCATCAATAGATATCAATGTGAGTGAGTAGGGATTGCCATGCAAATGGATGCACTAGAGCTATAAGTATATGAAAGCTCAAAAAGAAACTAAGTGGGTGTGCATCCAACTTGCTTGCTCATGAAGACCTAGGGCAATTTGAGGAAGACCATCATTGGAATATACAAGCCAAGTTCTATAATGAAAGATTCCCACTAGTATGTGAAAGTGACAACATAGGAGACTCTCTATCATGAAGATCATGGTGCTACTTTGAAGCACAAGTGTGGTAAAAGGATAGTAACATTGTCCCTTCTCTCTTTTTCTCTCATTTTTTTATTTTTTTTATTTAAGCCTTTTCTCTTTTTTTATGGCCTCTTCTTTTTTGGGCTTCTTTGGCCTCTTTTATTTATTTTTCGTCCGGAGTCTCATCCCAACTTATGGGGGAATCATAGTCTCCATCATTCTTTCCTCACTTGGGACAATGCTCTAAAAATGATGATCATCACACTTTTATTTACTTACAACTCAACAATTACAACTTGATACTTAGAACAAAATATGACTCTATATGAATGCCTCCGGCGGTGTACCGGGATGTGCAATGATGCATGCGTGACATGTATGAAAGAATTATGAACGGTGGCTTTGCCACAAATACGATGTCAACTACATGATCATGCAAAGCAATATGACAATGATGAAGCGTGTCATAATAAACGGAATGGTGGAAAGTTGCATGGCAATATATCTCGGAATGGCTATGGAAATGCCATAATAGGTAGGTATGGTGGGTGTGTGATACCGGTGAAAGGTGCGCGGTATTAGAGAGGCTAGCAGAGGTGAAGGGTGAGAGTGCGTATAATCCATGGACTCAACATTAGTCATAAAGAACTCATATACTTATTGCAAAAATCTAGAAGTTATCAAAGCAAAGTATTACGCGCATGCTCCTAGGGGGATAGATTGGTAGGAAAAGACCATCGCTCGTCCCCGACCGCCACTCATAAGGAAGACAATCAATAAATAAATCATGCTCCGACTTCATCACATAACGGTTCACCATACGTGCATGCTACGGGAATCACAAACTTTAACACAAGTATTCTTTAAATTCACAACTACTCAACTAGCATGACTTTAATATTATCACCTCCATATCTCAAAACAATTATCATGCTTCAATCTTTTCTTAGAATTCAACACACTCAAAAGAAAGTTTCACAAATCTTGAATACCAAGCATATTATTATTAAGCAAATTACCATGCTATTAAGAGACTCTCAAAATAATTTAAGTGAAGCATGAGAGATCAATAGTTTCTTTAAAACAAATCCACCACCGTGCTCTAAAAGATCTAAGTGAAGCACATAGAGCAAAATTATAACGCTCAAAAGATATAAGTGAAGCACATAGAGCAAAACTACATAGCTCAAAAGATATAAGTGAAGCACATAGAGCAAAACTACTTAGCTCAAAAAGATATAAGTGAAGCACATAGAGTATTCTATCAAATTTTAATTCATGTATGGCTCTCTCAAAAGGTGTGTACAGCAAAGATGATTGTGGCATACTAAGACACAAAGACAAAAATAATACAAGCCGGTCCAAGAAAAACACATATCATGTTGGTGAATAAAAATATAGCTCCAAGTAAATTACCGATGGAAGTGGACGAAAGAGGGGATGCCTTCCGGGGCATCCCCAAGCTTTGAATTTTTGGTGTCCTTGGATTATCTTGGGGGTTCCATGGGCATCCCCAAGCTTAGGCTCTTGCCACTCCTTGTTCCATAATCCATCACAAGAATTCACCCAAAACTTGAAAACTTCACAACACAAAACTTAAAGTAGAAAACTCGTGAGCTCCGTTAGCGAAAGAAAACAAAATACCACTTCAAGTTACTGTAATGAACTCATTCTTTATTTATATTGGTGTTAAACCTACTGTATTCCAACTTCTCTATGGATTATAAACTATTTTACTAACCATAGATTCATCAAAATAAGCAAACAACACACGAAAAACAGAATCTGTCAAAAACAGAACAGGCTGTAGTAATCTGTAGCTAGCGCAAGATCTGGAACCCCAAAAATTCTAAAATAAATTTATGGACGTGATTAATTTATATATTAATCATCTTAAAAAAGAATTAACTAAATATCACTCTTTAAATAAAAATGACAGCAGTTCTTATGAGCGCTAAAGTTTCTGTTTTTTACAGAAAGTTCAACAAGACTTTCCCCAAGTCTTCCCAACGGTTCTACTTGGCACAAACACTAATTAAACACAAAAAACACAACCAAAACAGAGGGTAGATAATTTATTTATTAATAAACAGGAGCAAAAAGCAAGGAATAAAAATAAAATTGGGTTGCCTCCCAACAAGCGCTATCGTTTAACGCCCCTAGCTAGGCATAAAAGCAAGGATAGATCTAGGTATTGCCATCTTTGGTAGGCAATCCATAAGTGGCTCTCATGATAGTTTCATATGGCAATTTTATTTTCTTTCTAGGAAAGTGTTCCATGCCCTTTTTTAATGGAAATTGAAATCTAATATTCCCTTCCTTCATATCAATAATCGCACCAGCCATTCTAAGGAAAGGTCTACCAAGAATAATAGGGTAAGAAGGATTGCAATCTATATCAAGAACAATGAAATCTACTGGCACATAATTCCTATTTGCAACAATAAGAACATCATTAATCCTTCCCATAGGTTTCTTAATAGTGGAATCCGCAAGATGCAAGTTTAGAGAGCAATCATCAAAATTACGGAAATCTAGCAAATCACACAAAGTCTTGGGAATAGTAGAGACACTAGCACCCAAATCACACAAAGCATAAAACTCATGATCTTTAATTTTAATTTTAATAGTTGGTTCCCACTCATCATAGAGTTTTCTAGGGATAGAAACTTCCAATTCAAGTTTTTCTTCATAAGATTGCATCAAGGCATCAACGATATGTTTAGTAAACGCTTTATTTTGACTATAAGCGTGAGGAGATTTTAGCACGGATTGCAACAAGGAAATACAATCAATTAAAGAGCAATTTTCATAATTAAATTCCTTGAAATCCAATATAATGGGTTTAGCAATATCTAGGGTTTTAATTTCTTCAATCCCACTTTTATCAAATTTAGCATCAAGATCAAAAGATTCAGAATTATTGGAACGCCTTCTAGGTAAAGGTGGATCATATTCAGTCCCATCTTTATCAAGATTAATATTGCAAAACAAAGATTTAATAGGGGACACATCAATAACTTTTAGCTCTTCATCATTATTTCCATAGGAATTCGGTTTAGCGTCCATCTTATTGACTAAGGTGGCTTGCATATCCGAAATTTCAGCAGTCATCTTTTCTAGACGTGTAATTTGGGATCTTATACCATCAAATTCTTTAGACATATCATCAAGCTCTTTATTCATATAACTCATAAAACTTTTTTGTTCCATAAGCTCGTTTCTAAAGAAATTATTATGCTCAAATTGCAAAACCATAAACTTCCTAATGTTGGTTTCGATCTCCTCTAACCTTTTAAGGTGAAGATCACCAAATCTTGGTTGAGCCATCGCGACAAACAAGCAAACTAGCACACGAGCAAACAAGAGCAAACAGGCAAAAGAGAGGGAGGATAGAGAGAGAGAGAGAGGGCGAATAAAACAGCAAGGGTGAAGTGGGGGAGAGGAAAACGAGAGGCAAATGGCAAATAATGTAATGCAAGAGATAGGGATTGTGATGGGTACTTGGTATGTTGACTTTTTGCGTAGACTCCCCGGCAATGGTGCCAGAAATCCTTCTTGCTACCTCTTGAGCTTGCGTTGGTTTTCCCCAAAGAGGAAGGAATGATGCAGCAAAGTAGCGTAAGTATTTCCCTCAGTTTTTGAGAACCAAGGTATCAATCCAGCAGGAGGCCACGCTCGAGTCCCTCGTACCTGCACAAAATGATAGCTACTCGCAACCAATGTGATTAGGGGTTGTCAATCCCTTCACGGTCACTTACGAGAGTGAGATCTGATAGATATAATATTTTTGGTATTTTTTGTATAAAGATGCAAAGTAAAAAGTAAAGGCAAAGTAGAAAGCAAAGCAAGATTAAAGTGATGGAGATTGATATGATGAGAATAGACCCGGGGGCCATAGGTTTCACTAGTGGCTTCTCTCAAGAGCATAAGTATTCTACGGTGGGTGAACAAATTACTGTTGAGCAATTGACAGAATTGAGCATAGTTATGAGAATATCTAGGCATGATCATGTATATAGGCATCACGTCCGTGACAAGTAGACCGAAACGATTCTGCATCTACTACTATTACTCCACTCATTGACCACTATCCAGCATGCATCTAAAGTATTAAGTTAAAAACAGAGTAGTGCCTTAAGCAAGATGACATGATGTAGAGAGATAAATTCATGCAATATGAAATAAACCCCATCTTGTTATCCTCGATGGCAACGATACAATACGTGCCTTGCTGCCCCTTCTGTCACTGGGAAAGGACACCGCAAGATCGAACCCAAAGCTAAGCACTTCTCCCATGGCAAGAACTACCAATCTAGTTGGCCAAACCAAACGGATAATTTGAAGAGACTTGCAAAGATAACCAATCATACATAAAAGAATTCAGAGAAGATTCAAATATTATTCATAGATAGACTTGATCATAAACCCACAATTCATCGGTCTCAACAAACACACCGCAAAAAGAAGATTACATCGAATAGATCTCCACAAGAGAGGGGAAGAACTTTGTATTGAGATCCAAAAAGAGAGAAGAAGCCATCTAGCTACTAACTATGGACCCGAAGGTCGGAGGTAAACTACTCACACTTCATCGGAGAGGCTATGATGATGTAGAAGCCCTCCGTGATGACGGCCCTCTCCGGCGGAGCTCCGGAACAGGCCCCAAGATGGGATCTCGTGGATACAGAAAGTTGCGGTGGTGAAATTAGGTTTTTGGCTCCTGTTTTGATCGTTTGGGGGTATGTAGGTATATATAGGAGGAAGGAGTACGTCGGTGGAGCACCGAGGGGCCCACGAGGCAGGGGCGCGTCCCCTCACCCTCGTGACCACCTCTTTGATTCCTTGGAGTAGGGTCCAAGTCTCCTAGATCACGTTCGGTGAGAAAATCATGTTCCCGAAAGTTTTATTCCGTTTGGACTCCGTTTGATATTCGTTTCTTCGAAACACTGAAATAGGCAAAAAAACAGCAATTCTGGGTTGGGCCTTCGGTTAATAGGTTAGTCCCAAAAATAATATAAAAGTGGAAAATAAAGTCCAATATAGTCCAAAACAGTAGATAATATAGCATTGAGCAATAAAAAATTATAGATACGTTGGAGACGTATCAATGACCTAAGGTTTATCAATCCGTAGGAGGCGTAGGATGAAGATGGTCTCTCTCAAGCAACCCTGCAACCAAATAACAAAGAGTCTCTTGTGTCCCCAACACACCCAATACAATGGTAAATTGTATAGGTGCACTAGTTCGGCGAAGAGATGGTGATACAAGTGGTATATGGATAGTAGATAAAGGTTTTTGTAATCTGAAAATATGAAAACAGCAAGGTAACGAATGATAAAAGTGAGCGTAAACGGTATTGCAATGCGTTGAAATAAGGCCTAGGGTTCATACTTTCACTAGTGCAAGTTCCCTCAACAATAATAACATAATTGGATCATATAACTATCCCTCAACATGCAACAAAGAGTCATTCCAAAGTCACTAATAACGGAGAACAAACGAAGAGATTATGATAGGGTGCAACCGATTAATCATCAACTTAGATAATCTGGATGTAATTGGGACCATGCAGGACGGAGGACAATCAACGGGTGCGGCGGCGGAAATTTTCGATGACTGCTTTCACTATGCATGTGATTTTATCATGACTAAATTCGAACACTGTAATAGAGAGGCAAATAAAGTAGCACATGAACTTGCTAGATTAGCCAGATTTTCTTCAACTTCAGATTGGTTTGAGGAGCCTCTAAATGAAATTGTAATGATCCTCACAAACGATGTACTGATTATTTCTAATGAATAAAGTTTCGTTTTAACTCAAAAAATGATGCACACAGCCATTCTTATTGATTATTAAGCAAAGTCAACTATGACCGAAGCATTACAAGATATGAACATTTACGACTAATTGTCCAGGAATCATTACTTTGGCAGACTGAGCCTCCCGATTTTTTAATTGATGTACTTGCAAACAATGTATCCTTGTTTTCGCTTAAAATATACACCGCATGATGGCATTTCCGTAAAAAAGCCAGATGTAATTGTACATGAGCAAGAATGATTATCCCTAGGAATAACTAGCTTAACCCGTGCGGCGGCACGCCGCGCCCGTCTGTACATCATGATAGAATCATGAACCATTATTATAAGCTAAAGAAAATATATGTGGTGGCTTCACGTGTGTTACATGCTATTACATGAAGAAAAGCACATTGAAGAGCCTTGTGTTGATTATTTGGCTAATTGATTGGTTGTTTATGTTAGTTGATGTGTTCTCCAAGAGTTTTCCAGGTTCGTGTAAGTTTAATTGTATGTTTTTTGTCACATTTTGTTTGGTTTTCATCTTCATATGTAGCTTCATGTGCTCGGATTTAACTCTTTTTTTTTGTTTGATTATTCCGGTTTTGTTAATTTCATGTGAGATAGATGATGTGTGTGTCTTTATAATGAAGATACAATCGGTTATGCATCAATAATACCATGTCTTTTGGGACCTTCAACCACTGAAAAAGTTGGCCTAAAGTATACCTAGGAAAAATTTCTACTTTCCATCCAAAATGGAGAGTAGCATTTTCTTTGTTCTCCAAAGAAAGCACATCCTGATCTCTTCTCTTTTCCACTGATTTTGAAGAGAACCAAAAAAAAATACATGCCTTAATTTGACAGCCAAGAGGTGCATGTTGAATCAAATTTTAGACGAATAATACACAAATATATGAATAGAGACCCTTGGGTATGTGTATAACTATATTGTAATCTGAGCAATGCTACACGCCCAGGCAGATTTTTACTAAATGTACAGGATGCTTAGCTGGGTTCAATTGATTGAAAGAAAAGCGGGTGAGGGGCCCATACCCTTGAAAATCAGGGGGATGGAGATTAGTTAGCGAGAAGAATCCCATAGAAAAACCCGTATAGTCTGTCGTTCTAGAATTTTAGTTGTAATCTAGGTGGACAGACTGAAACTAAAGCTTGAAATTAGGCTTTTGTAGAAATAGTGTAATGGCAAGATTATTTCAGTGAACTACTACCACATGAGTAAAGATATATATGGTTTAAGATTAAGCTCGCTGTGTGTAAGAATTGCATCGTCGGCATATGGATCTCATGGCTGGCACTTCACTACTCATTATACGTGTTAGGAGCGGCCAATGACCAGAGATACGTGTCTCGAACATGCAACGACCATAAGTAACACTACATCTATAGAAATTAAAAAATCAACTTGACATGTCATTGAGTGTGTACGTTTTAAATTACTAACTGAGAGCATTGCGCACGTTTAATAAGTAGACCGAAGAAACAAGAATGAATTAGGCATCTGTAAAGAGAGGGTCAAGAAAGTAGGCAAGAGAACGGAGCAGTAGATCTCCACCCCAGGTGTTGCCGTGGCCGCGGCCCTCGTCCTTGCGCTCCACCTCGAACTGCAAGTCTGCAACCACCAGCCAACTTTCCTCTTGCTATCACCATTTTTTGAAGCTCTACGGCAGGAATGTCCCAGCTCTCCGCTGACGACAATGGATGCCTAGTCGCCTAGATTACTCATCTCGGGGATGTTCCTGGCCATATATATCTCGTCGGGTTCAGCTCCTGGAACACGCTGGCTGCGGATGCGCGTCCTCCTCTCCTCCTGCAGTCGCCACATCCTCTCCAGCAGCTCTTTCATGTAGTCGATCGCGTCCCCAGGATCGACACTCTGTCAATCTAGATGTCTACAAAAACACACATTCAGATTTACTCCCAATATTCTAGCCATTAATTTTCCAAGATCGATTGACGATTGGTCTTTACCTTGATGATCCTGGGCACGACGGAGGTAGCCTGGAGAGACGATTCACGGTTGTTGAGGCGCTTACAACGCCGGCACTCAACCATCAGGTTCTTGGAGGGCATGCCCTCCAGTCCTCCACCCTCTTCTTCCTCGACGCCGGCATACATAGGAGCTGCCGCCATCGTGTAAGGGCAGAACGCGCCACTGTCCGCGCCCGGCAGCCCGGGATCTACCACGCAGGCGTCGAGGCGTCACACGGCGCTGGCGATTTTACTGCTCACCGCTGCCGGGCCGGCCCGTGTAGATAGGACGGCCGAAGTGGGCAAAAAGCGGCAACGATAGCCTCATCCTCGCCACCGAGGAGGGTGAGCATTCCGTTGCGAGAGCCGCCGCTGCCGCTGGAGTCAACGGTGTGGCAACCAGCGGGCCGCACGGCCACCGACCTGGACGGCG
This sequence comes from Triticum urartu, assembly GCF_003073215.2. Taxonomy (NCBI): domain Eukaryota; kingdom Viridiplantae; phylum Streptophyta; class Magnoliopsida; order Poales; family Poaceae; genus Triticum; species Triticum urartu. The sequence goes on from NC_053026.1 coordinate 529,360,895, forward strand.
TCGCTCAGCACCGACTTCAGCTTTTCCTTTGGACCTCTGCGTTGCCGCAGTAGCTGTCTGTCGCTCTCGCTCCGCCCGCGTGGAACGACCCGGAGGCAGTCGACTGTCCAGACTCCAGGAGATCGCAATGAACCCGCCCGGGGAGTCGGCAGCGCCACGGCCGATGTACCCACTGTGGCAACGGCTGCACATCGTCCTTCGCTGGCAAACAAAAGAGCATGCATAGTCGACGACGGCGAGGACGGACTGTCAAGGCGAACATGTCAGGTGTGAAGGACTGGAGAAAGTAGAAGAGAAGCACATCCGGCGAGAGCTTTGACGCGAACTCGGCGCCGGCCTCTCACCCCGCCGTCCGTGTGCGGTGTGGTTCCCTCACCGGCTCCTTCCGTGCTCTTCTCGTGGTCACCCCAAGGCAAGGAAAAACGAAAGCAGGAAAGCCCGTATTATAGAACTTCCAAATGACCAGAACTAACGATGAAAGCAGTGCCTAGAATCCAAGAACGCCCAGAAGAGCTGCACCTGCTAACACGTCCTGCTACCGCTCCTCCTTCCGCCTCCTCGCCCACATCTTCATCGTGTACGATGGACTGGCGGCGCCCAGGTCGCCGACTACTGCCAGGACACTCCCAAGCTGCAAGTCGTGCGCCGCAGAGGACCGCGTCGGAGCCTCCGACAACCTGCCCGGTCTACCCGGGGTTGCCTCGAGCTGACGACCTCCCAGGCGGACGACGGCCTGCCATCCCCGACCAGACCGGACAGCAACAAGAGTAACCATCCCTAATTCTTATGCAAGACAGAGTGCACGGCCGGCTCGAACCAGGATGGAAAGAAGATGGATGGAAGAGGCTGGTATTTATAGGAAGCAACAAGGAAGCAAAGGACAATTTGAAGGTAGCCACTGCATGGATAGAAGAAGCAACCAGAGAAATAGAGAAAGGCGGCAGCCGACCATAGAGCAGGCCTAGAAAGCACGGCGAAGCGGCAGCCAACCTCACAACAGCACACGTGGCAGAAAGGAAATTCTAGTTCGAAACAACCAGCATTATTAAATATAAGCAGTCAGACCAGGATACATTGCATGTTGCATGCCTGCAGACCAATGAAAACTGCATATCCTGTGCGCACATGCAACCAAAAGCGAACCGGAGGAAGAATCGCGCATGCATGCCCATAGAAACCGCCCATCCTGCACACCCATGCAGCCAATGGCAAACCGATTTAGAAAACCTAGCCGCAATTGCTAACTGCACACAGGTGCATACCCTTCCAGATCCCCCACTAAAGCACGTGGCGTGTCCCCGTTGGCTCGCTTTTTACTGATAGAAAAAAGTCAAAGAAACAGTAAAAAAAATCCTGACCAGATTTAGTATATGTATAATTATCAGTGAACAAGGATTTTCCTCGGGCCAAAATGTATGTTCAGACTGAGCACATCATTGGGGATAGCGTGAGATAGAAGGTCGTTGCACTTGCACAAAGCGCTAAGAATAAGTTGCCATATGATGTCAGCGATAACCTGTGTAATTTCCGGGAATCCATGTAAAACGGACTATTGACAATATTTAGGCAAAGAACCCCGACAGATAGAGACGGATTTAAACGGTTTCTGTGCTTATGACTGACTCACTAGTAAAAACGCATGAATAAATGTCAAGCAAGTGGTCGTGCCGGAGTGGTTATCGGGCATGACTAGAAATCATGTGGGCTTTGCCCGCGCAGGTTCGAATCCTGCCGACCACGCTTCCACTTTTTCATTTTCTGTTTTCCTTTTTTTCACGAAGCCAAAAGCCATAACACCAACCCAAACTAAATTTGCATGTGCTTTTTGTCTTCCTTTTATAGCACAATAGCTGGCCAGCTTCTACAAACCGAAAAAGACTTTCGCCATGTTTTATACTTTCTCCATCCGAAAAAGCTTGTCCCTCAAATAGATTAATGCTAGATACATTCATTTGAGGGACAAGTTTGAGACAAGTTTTTCGGACGAAGGGAATATATAAAAGCAAACCGCCACGAGTTATACAAAGTTCAAACAAAGAATACAAACGCACACCCAAACACACATAAAAGTCCCACGAATAAGGTTTTGTTGAAGGCACTAGCTCAACAAGCCCAAGGTAGACCACAATTTCATATCAATGGGCTTAACCTTTTTTAGGTGAAAATTTTCTGTTTTCCTTTTTTTTCACGAAGCCAAAAGCCATAACACCAACCCAAACTAAATTTGCATGTGCTTTTTGTCTCCTTTTTATAGCACAATAGCTGGCCAGCTTCTACAAACCGAAAAAGACTTTCGCCATGTTTTATACTTTCTCCGTCC